>NC_133647.1:89734609-90034609 GCF_009905375.1 Apium graveolens
CGCTTTTGACAAAATCGCCCCATGTCAGAAATAAAGAAAAATTGTATTTTATTCCATGTTTCATAAACACGAGAACCTCATAATCGTTTGTTCATTTTAAAATCTTGAGTCGTTACGGATTTTATCTTGTTTAGAAAGCATGACATGGGTGTCATATCTAATACATACATTATTAACCTAATTAAGCATGCATCTTTATAAACTACTCTACACATACATTCATCATATGCGCATATATATGAAAGTGCAATAAATAAATGTGGTTTTTTTATGTCTTCATCCTATGTGATCTTCATCAAGCTAATGATAAAGATCTAGGTCAATCTAAGGTGAAAAATAAATACAGGCTAACTATTACATGTCTTCTTTCTTGTATTGCTTCCTTGGATGGCCTCCATGTGAGATTACCCTTCCTTGATCTTCAAATCTTCATGTCTTTAGTACATTACACGAATGAAAAATAAGAACTAATCTAATTTACTTACAATAAGAACTCGAGTTATATTCGAGATTTAATAATTACAAGATCGAACGACATGCAAGCCGTATTTAAAAATCCAAAATCATTAACCTAAGGTCATAAGCCATAACCATCCACCATGCTCAATTAACATATAACAACATGTTAGAAAACATAATCTGATCTTAACATATCATACCCATCATAATCTAATCATAAAAACCAAATATGGAAAAAATCAGAAAATTTGAAATTAAATCTGATAACATTAAATCACAGATTACAGGGTCTAAATAACGTCAAATGCCTTACAGATTAGTCGATTCCATATGAAATAGTGTATTCATTCGTTAAAATCGGACACCAGACCCAGATTTCAGCAAATCCGCTGCATCCGATTCAGAATCGTATCAAATATGATTCATATAATAAGAACAAACACAAATCATGTATATATCAGTATATATACAGATTTTATAATCATCATATGATTATACAACTCTCATAAATATCATATATTAAAACATATACATACATGCGCATATATAAACATAACAACATGTAAAACATACAAAATCGCATACATAACAGTCATGGAATATTGTATACATGTTATCATCATAAAACCAGTAAACACATAAATTAATTAAACACTTTTAGCAAGTAGCTCTGATGCATTGTTGGGTTTCAAGAATATAAATGCAATGGAAACAGTAATTAAAAACGTGAAAAAGTAGAATTTTCGAAACCCATTGTAGGATCCATGCGAAAAATATATATTTAATTCGTAGATCAGATTGTTTACCTTAAGAAGCTTTAAAAATTGGTGGAATAATGGAGATCCAAAACTTGTTCAATCAACACGCTTCCTGCTCTCGCGATCTACCCTCTATCGGTATCCCCATGAATGCTTGAACTCAAGGATTGGATGTGTACTAGCACAAACTCATTTATTCTTGCTCTCTCCATCTTCTTTCTTGGTGGCTAGGGTTTTAGTAAAAGTCTTTCACACAAAATCAGCCATACAAGAGATATTATATAGAGAGTAGAAAAAGAATTATAACTCTTAACTAATTTGGAGTTATTATTAATTCAAAATTCCTATTTGTGTAATAATCAAGTCACACTTAATTATATAACAACTGAATTTCATAATTAATATTAGTAAATTTGAATATCAATATTTATCTAATTAATTAAGTCATACTTAATTAATATTATAAATAATTCGAATTAGTTTAATATAATTTAAATCCAATTTAAATTAAATAATCCTTCAGCATTCTTTGTGTGTTACCCTATAGGTTATTATTACGTTGATAATGAATTTTATATCTAATTTAAAATCGTAAACAATGAGCGGCATCTAGTAATACATCATTGCTACACAAGTAATAATAATTGAATCGGTGATCGATTAAACCTGTTGTGAATAATGTACAATGTAATATAATCCCTTTAACCAAATAATATAGATTAAACTAGAGGCATTTAATATATCATCCTCATCATAGTTTAATCCAAGTTTCCTTGATCAATGAGTAGACTATCATATCAAATCAACATTTGAGCATGGCCACGTATTTCATAGTCTAGCTCACACAAGAGGCCAATAATATCACTCCTAAGATAGGAGGATTAAATCCCATCTTGATCATTCATATTTCTCACATGATTCATAATATATCCAATGTCCACTTTTATCATTACCCGGTCAAAGATAACTTTTAATGGAATCAATGTATATTAATTCTCGTATAAAAATATAATGACTTCAGGTTTAAGGACCATTACATCATTATCACTGTGAGAATTACTTATGACACAACAAACATGTAGAATCTCATATCAGGTTTGTCCAGTACCATGTACATATACATATGCCTGTGTCTTTGACTTTAGTATCACTATACCTATGATCAATGAGATGTGATCATCAGTCAACAAACACACTAGTCTGAATGCATTATTATTGTCCCTTAATAATAATACTCGACTAGGGACCTTTAGGAATATTGATACTATTCGCATAATCTCATTTCTAAGTCACGTACTTAGAGATATATAATTACATAACATATTCCAAGGAAATTTATTAATCTAACATTTATATCGCAGTAAATTAAGAATTAATAAATTACAAAAGGAATAATCGATAGAACATAAATATTAATAATCCAAATATCTTCAACTAAAACATCATAGTGTTGTCTCTAGGGCACAAACACTAACAACAACATCTTTACAACATCAAGTCATATTTGATAAGAAGAATCACTACCACTTTATTTACAAACCTGATTTATAACTGAATCTCAATAAATAACTCTAACTGGAACCTTCCTCCTCCAATTACCTGGATACCTTTTTTGACCTTTGGATAACTTAACCACTCATGTTCTTCGCCTAGCCTTAGCCTTAAATATTATAGAACTCGAGCAACTCATCTTTAAGCCTTTATGAAATGGCTATAAGAAAAGCAAGGGTGAGTAACAATCCTCAACAAGTACCAATATAGCAACAACCATGTGAAATAGTTTATCAAGAGTTCACAAGCTCAGGGTCGTATATAAGAAGATTCATCAATCTTTGTATCAATTAAAAACTATGAAATTCAATCATTTATAGAAATTATTGAATTGGACTTATCTCATTTTGACTAAAAAACAAAGGTTAGGCTGCTGATTAGTCATGCACTAACCTCGAACATGGCGCACAACCCTGTTCTATATATTGGATCCAAGACACACATTGGCCTACATTTGACCATGAATCTGATCCACATATTTTTTAAAAAAAATCCAATTCTAATAATTTAATTTAATAAAAACAATCATTCCCATAAACAGAATCATAATCAGCAGTTATAAAATATTTATCTAAAAACAACATTTGCATTTGGTAATCAAATCATGTGCGATAAGGGTTTCAACCTTGTAATAACAAAGGTTTCGTATTCATGAAAAGAAATCAGGTACACAAGGATGTGTATTCGTTAAATGAAAGGTTATATGATGATTTTGAAGTGGTATCATATCGTAGGGTATGTGTTCATAGGTTATGATAAAATGTTTGGCTTTTCAGAACTTAATGGTAGAAAAAAATCATGGGTTCATTTTCAGAAGTAAAGGTTCGCCAAATGTGGTTCATAGCCTAAACATGTTAACATAATCTTGGAAGAAACATCATAATCTATGCAACATGTACATAAGAAAGGATTTAGGAACTCGCATTATATTAAGAAGGTTCGGGAATACTTGCCTTAAATCAGATTCCAAACTCACAGTTCAATCTCATCTTTCCAGTTTCACAATCTATGCATATCGTAACTCACAGATATCCCATGATTATACTCTATCCACCGTATATTATCGCTTTCTCAACTTATTCCTTATTCGCTTTACGACACCATTTGACCTTCTGTACGTCTCTGATATTGCACGTCTCATCAAGATCCTTTACGAGAATAACAAAATACTGTAATAACTAAACAATCTATCGACTTTAACTTATAACTATCAAACCCCGTATCTATAACCCTTCGCATATGCATTCCACGTATACTAATAAACCCTTATCATATAATTAGAATTTAACTCATATAACTTCTTTAAACTTATCAGATATCGCTTATTACATAATGATGCTCTATCTCTATCACAACTATTTTATAAATAGTACGAGTATAGATTATATCAAAAATTTAACATTATCTCATCTATTCATTAGACTATCCCCCTGTTATTCTATTTCAATTAACAATTATCAATCAAACTGAATCCCAATATATATCTGGATAAATTTGAAACCTATTTGAAAGGAATAATATATGGAAGCTGGTACCCAAGCCTAAAGGAAAGAAACCTATAGACACCAAATGGGTATTCAGAAACAAGATGGATGAAAATGGTATAGTAGTCAGGTACAAAGCTAGATTGGTTGCTAAGTGCTATTGTCAACAAGAAGGAATAGATTTTGATGAACCATTTGCTCCTGTTGCAAGACTTGAAGCCATCAGAATTTTCTTAGCCTATGCAGCCCATGCCAATTTCAAGGTCTATCAAATGGATGTCAAGAGTGCCTTTCTAAATGGAGATTTGGAGGAGGAAGTCTATGTTAGTCAGCCTCCTGGTTTTGAAGACTCAAATTTCCCAGATTATGTTTACTATCTATTGAAAGCACTCTATGGACTGAAGCAAGCACCTAGAGCCTGGTATGACACTTTATCGAAGTTTTAATTGGAAAATCACTTCGCAAGAGGTATTGTAGATAAAACTTTATTCTTTAGAAATGTTAATGGCTCTAGTATACTTATTCAAATTTATGTAGATGACATTATTTTTGGCTCTACAAATGAAAAACTTTGCAAAAAGTTTGCCAAATTGATGCAAATAAGTATGAAATGAGCATGATGGGAGACCTAACTTACTTTCTTGGCTTACAAGTTAAGCAAATTAGTGATGGAATATTCATTAGTCAAACTAAATACATTTATGATCGATTAAAGAAGTTTGAACTAATGGATTTCACATCTGCAAAAACTCCCATGGCCACTGCAACTAAGCTTGAATTAAACACTACTGAAAAGTCTGTGGATATTTCAAGTTATAGGGGCATGGTTGGCTCACTTCTGTACTTAACAGCTAGTAGGCCAGATATAATGTTTGCTACATGTCTTTGTGCTAGATTTCAGGCTGATCCTAGAGAATCTCACTTAGTAGCTATTAAGAGAATTTTCAAATATCTCAAGGGAACACCAAAACTTGGCATTTGGTACCCTAGAGATTCTGGTTTTGATCTAAATGGTTATTCAGATACAGATTATACAGGTTGTAGAATTGATAGGAAAAGTACATGTAACGCCCTCCAGACCCGGGGTATAAGTCTGGGGGTTAATAGCTAATCACTAAACCTGTATAATCTGATTAACAAATAATAAAGAAATGACACTAAACCCCTTTAACACTAACCACGATCTTTTTAGGTTGAAGTATGAAAACAAGAACTACTAACTACTTTTATTACAAGCCAACATTCAAAATCTCACAAACTCTTTTTATTACAAACCATTGTCTAATTCATTTTTGAACTAAGTTCATCTTTTATTCAAACACACACACTATTTATCAACACTCAACCTGCTCGGGCAACTCAAAGCTTTCTTCCTGAATTGGGATCAACACCTTGGGTATGAGAGGATCCCGAGGCTTGACCCGCTTCTTTACCACTCGAGTCTTGATGGGTTTCATATTCCTTCTTAACTGAAAACAATAAGGTGAATAACAACAAAAGGGTGAGCCAAAAATTGCTCAACAAGTCCATAAAATATAAATAGTGTTAAAGCAATGTAATTGAATCCGTAACCCGGGTATAACTGCAAAGATATAACCCCACGAGAATAGAAAAAAGGCCATTACTAGCAAATACAAATGAACTAACCTGGACTCACGTTCGCAGCTATACCCTGCTAATTAGCCAGGATACAGTGCAGATCTATATCTCACTATATAGATCATGTCGGGCACCCAGGCACTACGGCCCATCTCAAGGATCCGGTTATGTCTCGGTCCTTAGGATCAAGTAGACTTAATCCCAAAAGTAGTATTATCCAGTCCCTGGAATAGCAACCGGAACAATCAGTATGCTTTGATATATTCTAATCACCAGAATTTATCAATAATTGTGAGTAACAATTGGAATATGAATAATGAATTCAAATGAAGAGAATAATTCAAGAATCGAACTGAAATATGAACAAAAGAATTAAAGGAGTACAAGCGTAATAAGAATTTGAAATGAATATTACTATTCTGAAAGTAGAATAGGGGAGAAACTTGCCTTCTGCGCGACTCACTGTAATTAAATCACTTTCGTCTATCACCTACTCGACCTGCCTTGCTGGCTTAGCTTCTGTTAGCAAAATAGACTGGTTAAGTCATTTTGTACTTCAATTACATCTTGAATCGACTTCATTTCGTTCCTATTATCTACCCATACGCTTATGACTAACTCTTATATTACATATAAGCAAGTAAGACTCGATTAACCACATAATACACATAAGCACATAAGCACATAATTATTTTTATAGTTAAAATAATTTTTAGAATCAAAATCGACTCGCTGATTGCTTCACTGATCACCTTCTGCCTCATTTCCCATTTTCCCAGAATTTTTCGGACTCGTCTCGGCACGTATTTCGACTGATAATCAAGCAATTAATAAGGTCAACTAATTTCTAGAAGAAATTAGGTCTTCTTATTATTTTTAATGAAAAGAATTCATTTTTCTGAGTAAAATGGCTTTCGTTTCACTCGAATCGGACTAATGGTTGAATTATTATCAATTAAACACTGTTAATTCAATTTATTATTCAGTATAAATAATTATTACAAATTTTTAAATCCTAAAATAATTATTTAAGAAAAATCAAAGTCGAAAATAATTTTTCTATAATTTTTGGAGTTAAAATGAATAAGTTATGATTTATTGAAAGTTATTTGATTAATTATCGGAATAATTAATCACTTCTAATGATTTAATAAATAAATAACTAATAACTAATTAATATGTAATTATTTAATAATTTAAAATAATTAATCCCTAATTATTAGGATTAATCACAATTTATTGCAAATATTTATAATTTATTATAATTTATTTGATTAGATCGATTATTTACAAATAAATAATCGATACAATCAACTGATGCGATAACTATCGAATAAATAAACTATTATCATTATCAGAATTCAACTCAACGATCCACTACTCGTATTTCTACAAGTTATCCGCATTTGTCGCATAATCATCGAAACATTACAGTTATTATTACAATTTATGCGACTTAAATTAACTATCTGTATTTAATTACCCGATACGGGTAATTATTACGATATTTTACGAATAATTAACTATCGTCTGAATAATAATAATAATAATAATAATAATAATAATAATAATAATTGAACTTATCGTTCAATCATCCGTATAATTACGAGTTATTCGTTTTATTCCCCTAATTATCGAATCTTTAATCATAATATTCGATTAATTTCTTTAATCCTTATTTATTAAGTAATTACTTAATTACTAAATAATAAATAGATAAATGATTAAATAAATAATTAAATATTTAATTAAATCACTAAATTCGAATTTATAAATTAAGAAAATAATTTAGGAACTATTAATAATATTTTACAGAATTTAAAACTAATTTTTAATTGATTTTCAGAATTAATAAAACTAATTTTATTTTATAAAAATATAATTAAATAATTAAAAATCCAGAAACATTTGTCAGAAACCAACCATCTGACAAAACAGATCAAAACCGGGTTAACCAAACCGGTCAACCGGGTTGGAATCCGGGTCAGTGAAGAACACCACCGGAATCTGGGTTTAAACCCAGAATCCGGCGACTTCACCGGACTCTGGCGAGTCTGATTCGGGGTCAAAAACACATTGTCTGAAATCGTTTTTAATCCCAAATCACTGCAAATCACTTCCCCAACCTAATTCAGGACAAAGTCAATCAGAAACATCCCTGGATATCATTCTCCGATCAAAACCGACTTCAACTCCGGCCAAAAACCTATCTTTTGATTCTGTAAACCAAAATCAACGTTCTATAGTGCAAATCAAAGCTAAGAACATATACAATCAAAGCCCTAACCTTTCAAGAACCAAAGATTCACAGAAAACATCGAGTTGTGATTTGAAAATTTAGTATAAACCCTAGAAATCGTGAATCACTATACAGACATCGTTTAATCAATTAAACATCATGAATCGACTGTAAATCATCTAACAAAGCTATATCAATCATCAAAACATCAAAATAACCCTGAAATCAAAAAGGCCTAATTCGAACATAAACCCTAGAAATCGAAAATTAAAAACTACGAATTAAAACGTGAATTTGATGCTAGAAATGGAAAGAACAGATCAAAACCTCTGATTTGGTTACTGGAATCACACGATTTGATGAAGAAATCAGCTGGAAATCACGGTTTGATTCTCGACCCGATTCAAGTTCTTCACGACCCGAATTTCAGAGAAAATTCTGATTTTTAATGATTTATTAATTATAATTAATTAATAATTAGGCTATTTATAGTAGTAAAATTAATACTCCAAAATAAAATTAAGGGGCTAATTATACATCTAATAAAAATATTTGGCCATAATTTTTATAATTTTTGAGTATTAAAATTTAATTTATAAATATTTTATATATGCAATATATATGCCAAAATTTCCCAAAAATTGTGAATAATGCAAAAATACAAAGAAATGGCATAAATAAAAGTCCTATAATTTTATAAAAATAAAAATGTGATTTTTGTGGGGTTTTTAACACCCAATGGGGCCCGGAAAAGTCATTTTTCGCAAAACGAGAAAATAAAATATCTAGATGTTCAGAATAAGGCGATGGTAAAAGTCGTTTGATGAAAAATAAGGCCCATTATTTTATTTGAAATACTGGCTTTAAAATCGTGGTTTGGGTCATAAAACGTTTAAAATGAAACCTATGAATGCGAAATAAAACATCTGAAAAATACCTTAAAAATACAGAAATGACACGGAATGCACGTAACACGTAACAATTAGGGTTTAACAGATAATCACACATAATTGACATATTAATACACATAATTTTATTATAAATATGATATAATACAACGTAAATTTCCCAGTCGTTACAGTACAACAGGAACCTGAAAATTTCTAGGAAACAAGCTTGTGTCCTGGTTCAGTAGAAAGCAAAATTCAGTTTCTACTTCTACAGCTGAAGCTGAATATATTGCTACTGGTAGTTGCTGTGCACAGATTTTGTGGATGAAAAATCAACTACTAGACTTTGGTCTGCAAGTAGAAAGGATTCCCATCTTCTGTGATAACACAAGTGCAATTGCCATCACTGAAAATCCAGTACAACATTCAAGAACAAAGCACATAGACATCAAGTACCACTTCATAAGGGAACATGTAATGAATGGTACTGTGGAATTACATTTTGTTCCAAGTGAAAAACAGCATGCAGATATATTTACCAAGCCACTGGATGAATCCACATTTTCAAGGTTGGTAAGTGAGTTAGGTATGCTAAATTATTCTTAAAATTTTTACAGATATTTTGCAAGTTGTTATGCAGCCAGAAATTTAATTGATTTTTCAGTCTTGGATGAAATTTTGGCTAAGTCAAAATTTGCATCCCGACGGATGATCATTATCCATCGAGTTTGATCATCCGTCGGTATACAATTATCAAATAAAAAGCAATTACTTTTCTGGAATATTTTATGACTCGACGGATAACTGATTTATCCTCATCCGTTGAATTGTCTTATTCTTAGTCGTTGATTCTCTGAACATTATCCATCGAGTGTACATACAGTTTGTAAGCATAACACGACGGATAATTGATGGAATTTTTACAGTTTATTTTTAAAACGGCTATTTTGGGCAATTCTAATTGGCTACTTTATTTTACTTTATTATTTTTGACAGTTATTTTTGAGATAGTATAAAAGCATAATTCATTTTCATTGCTTTTCTTTTATCATTCTCAAATCATCTGCTCTAATTTCTCTCTTTCTCAAAAGCATGGCACCAGTCGTCAAGATAATGTCACAAACTGGATTCATCTACGAAAAGAACAATTTCACTGCTCTTGTGAATAAGGGGATTTAGCAGTCTGGCGACTACCACAAAATGATGGATTTTGTGAAGAACTGCAAACTTAATTATGCCATGCTGGAATCACCCACCATTTATTATGAAGTTGTCGAAGAGATATGGTCGACTGTAACATACAATTCAACTGATAAGACTATCACCTTCACTATTAAGGTAAGGACTTCTGTGTTAATAGTGATATTGTAAAAGCATGTTTCAAAATTCCTGATAATAGTGTGACTTCTCCACACACAGACACTGACATTGTCAATATGCTAAACTCCATGAACTATGCACTCTCTATTTCTAAATTAAGTGAAATTAGGAGGTTAGATCTTAGGAAGGAGTGGAGTTATTGTGTGATGTGGTTACTAAGGTCTTTTCTGGAAATATCAGTAATTTTGATTCAGTCAACATCTCTATGCTTAACATGCTCTACATGCTAGTTACAGATAAATTCTTTAACTTTAGTGATCTTATCATATTTGAATTGGGCTTTAAGTTAGGAGAGTTAAATAAGAGAGGTAAAAGTGTTTATTATGCTAGATTCTTAATGATGCTTGCTAACCACCTCACTGAGGATGTTGTGCTTGAGAACCCAACCAACAAATTAGATTGTTGGGTTCAAGAGAGGAGAATTATTGCAGATTTGAACAGGGCAAACCATCACAAAGAGGTGCCACTCTTCTATTTTCCTGTTATGGAGGCACCTCAGGTAAGTGAGGTAAGTTCAGCTGTCCATGCTCTTCCAACTTCTTCAATTTCTTTGCAATCTAGTGTAGCTATGGCAACTGTGTCATTGACCCAACAGTTGCCTACCCAAGCTACCAAATCAACAAAAATTTCTAAATCCAATCAAAGAAAGCCCCCTCTGGTATCTCTCAAAAGATCCCAGTTGCAAAATCCACGAAACCAAAAGAGGGGAGTGTGAAGGTGGGTAAGGCAGGTGAGGGACAGGGTAAAAATCAAAGAAACCCTAAGGATAAGATTGGAGAGGTGAGTGTTTCCCAGCATAGCCACACTGTAGTTTCCCAACAAACTGCAGTGCTTAATAAGGATAAAAGCTCATTTCTAGTTGCATCCTGCCAAAAGGATTTGACTATTGAACAAAGCTCTCAGCCAAGAGCACAGGCCAAAAGGGTAAGGGACATAAGCTCACCCCAAACCTATGCTAGAAAGAAGAAATTAAAAACCATTGGGGATGCACAGGGTACACACACTGTGCAAACTGGTGCTAAAGACACAGTCACTTCACCTTCACAAAGTCAGTTTAATGTGGCTCTAATAAATGTGGAGTCACAGCCAAAATCTTTAGTGATGGAAGCACCCCAAACACCAAAATCTCCCACAAACTCTCTGGATGTGGATATGATCAACACATCAATTCCTGATTCCCCTTCTTTAACTCTGTTGGGGAAGCCAAAATCTAGTGCAAGTGAGCATCATCTTTTGGATGATTTGTTGGCTCACTTGCCAATTCTTTCAGGAACTGTTGAGACATCTGTGCCCAAAATCTCATCAATCTGCACAGAGTCCAGAATAGTTTCCACTTCAAACTCTTTCATTTCTACTCTCTCGACGGATATTGTTCATCCGTCGAGGAGTGATTGTATCCCGACGGATAAGCTTAACAACAGTTATCCGTCGGTTAGCCAAACTACTACCCCGACGAATATCCCCTATCCGTCGAGTGTCTCTGCACAGCTTCAAATTTCTTTAATTATCTCAAGTGTAGAAGACTTAGTGGTAGTACAATCACTTCTAGGATTGAAGGAAGGGAGGGAAAATATGAATAAGAGTCTGGGTTGCTCCCAGGAAAAAGGAGAGGAAATGAGTGAACAGATGCAATCCATTTCTTCAGGATTGGAAAAAGAGAGTGAGAGGAGTCCCACCTTAGATGGTGAAGGTGAAGGTGTGAGGGTGGGGAGCCAAGATGAGACCATGATGCAACAAAAGAGAGAAAATGAGAGAAAAGCAGGTACTGAAGATATAAAGGTGGATGTTATTGTAAGTGAGTTAATGAATGTCCAGGATGTAGACAGGGAAGGACTATCTTAGCAACCTCAAGCTGTTATAGATTCCACCTCCCTTGATGCTGAGACATTTACTTACCCTATTCCAGCATATCAACTTCTAGTTGAACAGGGAAATGACAATGCAGAAAGGATGCTTAACTTGGTGCACACCACACAGTCAATGCTAAGAACTAAGGATGCCATCACAGCTTTGCCCTCTATAGCTGCTGATGTTGATTATGAGACTGGTGGTTCAGAAGAATTCTTTGGAGGTGAAGGTGGAGATAGTGAAGAAGAGCCATTGGACATAGGGGGAGAAGTAGGCTCCAGTTCAAGATGAGGCATGCCATCTTGGGCATTTTCAAAGCACTGTGATGAACACTACTTGAAGACAACCCTGATTCAACTCATAAATCAGACAAATTCTGCTCTTCAAACAACCACAAATGCCAACACCAAAAAGCTCCTTCAAGCACATCTTTCCTCTCTGCAACTATAACAAATTCAAGGTTTTCAATATGCTCGAGATGTCAACACTATCAAAGGTGATATTGATGAGATGAAAAAGGCCATTTCTGACAAGATGGACTCTAAACTTCCAGAAGCTACAGTGTTTGACATCAAGAGACAACTCAGGAAAAATTCTGATCTTGCCACAAAGATAGATGCCTTAGATACAAGAATGTCAGCAATGGAAGCATCTCTTACATCAATTCATCTACACCAAGCTCAACAGACAGACTTGCTTCAGAAACTGGTGGCTGCAAAGACCTCCTCTACTCAACTTGCTGATAACAAAAAGGGGGAGAAAGAGAATTCTGGGAGTGAGGGGGAGCAAAAAGTGCTCAATATTCAAGTTAGCAAGGTAATTGTGCCTACAATTACTATCTCAAAGCCACCAGTCAAGGATAGTATTGATCTGATAAATGAAGCAGCAGTCAATATAAGAGCAACTGAAAAGGAGCAGTTGATTCCAATCAACTGGGAGAAAATTGATGAGGACATTCAAAAGAAGTTCGGGCTAGCAAAGAAGCCAGAAAAGTCAGCCATTCATCACTCTCAAGTCAGGAAAATCTCTGTGAATGAAATGAGCATGAACTATCTGGAAAGAGGACAGCCTTCCTGCATCAAATCTCCAAAGGCTGAAATAATTTTGAAGCCAAGGGTGAACTATCCAAAATCATCACTAAAGAATCCCTTGGACACAGTGTATGAGACACCTAAACCAGATGAGAAGAAACTGTTGTCAAGATCCATTGCCTTCTGCAAGGATCCAGCTGATTCAGCTTTGAAAAGGAGAATTGCTAAAGTTTTCAGAAATGGTAAAGATATTTGTGTGGTGGCTAGACATCCTCAATTTGCTGAACCAAAGAGAGAAGAAAAGGCAAGATTGAAGCAAGAAAAGAAGCAAGCTGCTCTAGATGCTAAAAAGATTAAATAAAAGAAAGAGCAAGTTGCTATCTTGGCCAAGTTACAAGCTATGAAACCAACACAACGAATTCCTGCTCAGCCATCTAAAATCACGGAATCTCAAGATCCAAAGAAGCAAATTGAACCACAACAGAAGAAATCTCAAAGATACAAGGAACTGACCAAAAGAACCAAAAGGAAATTGAACTTTTCTAGTATGAAATTGGAGGATTAGTTTTCCAAGGAATCCACTCCAACTACAACTCAAGCATCAAAACCTCCAGTTGTATTTGAAGACATTAAGGTGGTGGATCCATACAGGAACATTCATGGTGAACCTATTGTGCCTAAGGATGAACCAATAGACCGGGAAAGTCTACCAATTCCTGACTTTAATTTTCCAATCCTTAACAAGCCAAAGAGAACAAAGTCAATAGCAGTTAAGAAAGTGAAGTTGTCACCTCTCAAATCCAAATCTCTCACCAAAGATCAATTCAAAGTTAACAAGGGAGATTACATGTACTTATGTGACATCAAGGAACTCTCTGATCTAAACCTCTATCTAGATAAACTAGAAGAAGTTAGAGGGATTGATGCCTACAGGAATCTACCTGAAAGGTTAGTTTTTAAGTACAAGGGAGGAAAAGAGATTCAATGGCCACTTCACAGGATCCTTCAAGAAAGCCAGTCTGTGCTGATAAAGGTTTATTCATCATTCAAGAAGAACTTTGGATTCAATGTAACTGCAAGAAGACTTGTTCTAAAGAAGATTGAAGAACTGAGGAGTATTAGAGCTAAAGATGCACTCCCAAAGACTCTAATTATTCCTTACACAGGGAGAAGAGTGCATCTAAGGCCCTACTGGCTGATGGAGTTCATGGATGACAAAGGAGTTAGAAGATTTTTCAGATTAGAAGACCAATTGAGCATCTCTAGCAATGAGACTCTTTTGGAAATGCAAGAAAAACTAAATCTCTCAGAATCTGATGAACTGGAATTCAATAGACAGCTCCAAAATCAGATATAAGAAAACAACAGAAAGCTTGGAAAGAGATCCAGACCTTCAAGGAATTAGATTAATCTGCTCAGGCTAGAGGAGCACCTTGAAAATGACTGTGAGCCAATCTTTGTACCTTTTTGTTATTTGAAGCACTTTACAGTTTTATCTACTTACTTTTAAAGTTGTATTTTTAGGGTGTTTTGTTATCATCAAGTTTCTCTTAATTTATGGCTATAATTTCAATAGACATAAATTGGGGGAGATTGTTGTGGATATGTTATGAACTTGATGATTTCATTAACAAAACACCTTAGTAGATTTAACTTGGTGAAAAATGTAGCACTCAACGGATAAGCAAATATAGTCCCGACGGATGACTCATTATAGTCCCGACGGATGACTCAATATAGTCCCGACGGATAATGATTTGTTATCCATCGAGTGAGTAGCTTATGTAATAATAAGTCTGTAGCACATTTCTGCATACATCTTTGTATAGATTCTGTAGTAGCATATAAGTCATGTTAACTTTAATTAGATATGCAGAATAGGTTAATTAAATGTACATAAATGATGTCTAGTAATTCTGCATAAATGAAATAAAGTCAAGTGCCAAATAGCTACTCGACGGATGATCAACAAAGCTACTCGACGGATGATCAACAAGACAACTCGACTGAGGATCATGTACTCAACGGATAATCAATTCAAATATCTGTTGACAGTGACAACACAGTCACATGCGTCGAGTATTTGAAAAAGGAATGTGGAAGCCTATTCAACTGGGTTTTTGAGAACAAAGAAGCATTGCCATTTCCATGCTATTATGAAGATATTCAAAGATGTTGGAATAGAGTAATGAAGCAGCAGAGTATTAGACTTGATAGGTTTTGTTTTATTATCTTGTCTTATTACTTTGTAATCTTGGTGATATATAAACCAAGAAGTAGCAAGTAGAACTACAACAACAAGACTAAGAACATTTTCTCAGAGAAACAATTGTAAGGTGCATCCTTAGCATTTTTCTATAAACTTAGTTGTTCATATTTGTAAGCAGCTGTGAGCTTTTATTGCTACACAGAGTTCTCTCGATATAATATATATATCTCTGGTGGATACATTCAAATCCACCAGAAAGTTTTTAAAGACCTGTGTTTTTAATTACTTGTGTTTTGATTCTATTAACTTCTTATTCCGCACCTTGAAAATCAAACACTTATATATTATTTAGATAGAACATTTTTATTGAGAAAAAGTTTCAAGAATTCCATTCAACCCCCCTTCTGTAATTGTTGTTGCATTGTTAGGGACTAACACTTATGATGGCAAGGGGTGGCTTTTACTACTTCATAACATTTACTGTTGACTTCAGTAGGTGTGGAAATGTAAATCTTATGAAGAACAAATATGATTCTTTTGAAATGTTCAAAGAATATAAGGCTGAAGTAGAAAAGCAAACAGATGAAAGTAGAAAAGTTCTACGATCAGATGGTGGAGGAGAATACTGAAGCCTCAATTTCAAGAGTTTCTTGAAGGAGTGTGATAGTGTATCATAACTTACTCCTTTTGGAACACCTCAATGGAATAGAGATTCTAAGAGGAGAAATTGTACCTTGTTGGACATAGTGCGATCGATGATGAGTGAAGCGAATCTTTCATTCAGTTTCTGGGGTTATGCTCTAGAAACGACTACATATACACTTAACCCAGTTCCGACTAAAATGGTTCAAAATACTCCGTATGAGGTATAGAGTGATAAATGTCATAGCATGTCATTTATGAACATTTAGGGATGTGAAGCATTTTTAAAACATTTAGCCTCTGATAAGCTTGGACCAAAATTAGATAGATGCTATTTTGTGGGATACCCAAGTGAGACTAGGGTATAGTTTTTATAATCCTTCCGAGAACAAAGTATTTGTTGCTCGGGTCGATGTATTTCTTAAGGGAGAACTACTTTCTAAGAAAATCAGTGGAAGGATAATACATCTCGATGAAGATCGAGATCCACATGATAATATTGAACCATAGTTGGAAAAGATCAGGATGTACATTAAAATGTTGAAAGTAATCCTGTCCACGAAACATAGGTTATTCATAGATCTAGTAGGATTCACCATGAGTCCGGGAGAAATTATGGATTTCTTTTGACTCAAGATGGTTATGTGATGCTTACGGATAATGATAAAGCCTCACACCTACCAAGATGCTATGAAAAGTCCAGACTCCGAGAGATGGCTGGAGGCCAAGAAATCTGAGATGGAATCCATGTATCAAAATATAGTATTGACTTTAGTTGATCCACTCGAAGGGATAAAACCTATAAGGTACAAGTGGGTTTTCAAGAAGAAAACTGACATGGATTGTAAAGTATATACCTATTAGGTGTGACTAGTGGCAAATTATTTCAAACAAAATCATGGTATAGACTATGATGAGACTTTTTCACCAGTTGTTATGGTCAAGTCCATCAGGATTTTGTTAGCAATGGTTGTTTACTTTGACTATGAGATTTGGCAAAAGGATGTGTTTGTAAGAAGGTTAGTGGGAGCCATATGACATTCCTAATATTATATATAGATGATTATAACATATATGGAATGACATACCTTCTCTACAGGCCATTAAGACTTGGTTGAGAAATAGTTTCTCGATGAAAGACTTAGGCGATGCTACCTATATATTAGGGATCAAGATCTATAGACATAGATTGAAGAAATTAATCGACCTAGTCGGAGTACATACATTGATAAAGTATTACATCATTTTATCATGCAAGAGACAAAGAAAGGATATGTTTAGATGTCTCATGGGATAGTGATCTCAAACGATAATTGCCCCATAAATCATTAGATGATAAGGGCCGTTTGAGAAAGTTCCAGATGCGTCAGCAATTGGGTTAATAATGTGTATAATGATATGTGTTTAACTTGATGTTTCGTATACTTTGAGCATGACGATCAGATACCTGTCTAATCCAGGTGAGGGTCACCGGATAGTTTTTAAGAATATTCTTAAGTACTTAAAGAGCACTAAAGATTTGTTTTTGGTGTATTGAGAAGATAGGGAACTGGTTGTAAAGGGTTACCCTGGTACTAGTTTCCGAACCTAATTTCTGGATAGAGAAGGATGATTATGTGTCTATGTCTGGTTTCTGTTTTGTCTAAATATAATTGATGTTAGCTTAAATAGTTCACAGCAAGAACATTGATATAATGGAATCCGAATATATTGATATTTTTAAAACAGCCAAGGAGACTGTTTAGGCATGTCCTTATAAGATATCACCTTATTAATGAGATTAATGATCAAGGAGATATAAATGTAAAGTGCATAGTAATGATAGGTTTGCAGACCCATTGACTAAGGTTTTGTCGCAGGAGAAGCACGATGGTCATACTAGTTCCATGAGTATTAGATACATGGGTGATTGGCTCTAGTGCAAGTGGGAGATTGTTAGTGTTTGTGCCCTAGAGACAACACTATGATGTTTTAGTTTAAGATATTAGGATTATTAATGTTTATGTTCTATTGATTATTCCCTTTATAATTTAATAATTCTTAGTTTACTGCGATATAAATGTTAGATTAATAAATGTCCTTGGAATATGATATGCAATTCTATATCTCTAAGTACGTGACTTAGAAATGAGATTATGAGAATAATACCAATATTCCTAAGTCTTCCTAGTCGAGTATTATTATTAAGGGATAATAATAATGCATTAAGACTGGTGTGTTTGTTGACTGATGATCACATCTCATTAGTCATAGGTATAGTGATATTAAAGTAAAAAACACAGGCATATCTATATATACATGGTGCTGGACAGACCCAATGTGAGATTCTATATGTCTGTTGTGTCATAAGTAATTCTCACAGTGATAATGATGTAATGGTCCTTAGACCTGAAGTCATTATATTTCTATACGAGAATTAATATATATTGATTCCATTAAAAGTTATCCTTGACCCGGTAATGATAAAAGTGGACCTTGGGTATATTATGAATCGTATGAGAAATATGAATGATCTAGATGGGATTGAACCCTCCTATTTAAGGAGTGATATTATTGGCCTCTTGTGTGAGCTATACTATATAAATGTGTGGCCACGCTTAAATGTTGATTTGATATGATAGTCTACTCATTGATCAAGGAAACTTGGATTAAACTATGATGAGGATGACACATTACATGCCTCTAGTTTAATCTATAATATTTGGTTAAAGGGATTATATTACTTTGTACATTATTCACGACCGGTTTAATCGATCACTGATTCAATTATTATTACTTGGGTAACAATGATGTATTACTAGATGTCGCTCGTTGTTTACGATTTTAAATTAGATTTAAAATTCGTTGCCAACATAATAATAACATATAGGGTCACACACAAAGAATGCTTGAAGGATTATTTAATTTAAATTAGATTTAAATTATATTAAAGTAATTCGAATTATTTATAATATTAATTAAGTATGACTTAATTAATTAGATAAATAATAATATATATTAATTATGAAATTCAGTTTTTAAATAATTAAGTGAGACTTAATTATTATACGAATAGGAATTTTGAATTAATAATAAATCCTAATTAGTTCAGAGTTATTATTGTTTTTGTACTCTTTATATAATAACTCTTGGGTGGTTGATTTTGTAAGCAAGACTTTTACTAAAACCCTAGCCATCAAGAGATAAGATGGAGAGAGAGCAAGAAGAAATGAGTTTATGCTAGTACACATTAAATCCTTGCATTCAAGAATTCGTGTGGATATCAATAGAGCGTAGATCACGGGAGCGGGATGCGTGGTGATTGAGCAATCTTTGGATCTCCATTAGTCAACCAATCTATAAAGCTTCTTAAGGTAAAAAATCTGATCTACGAATTAAATATCCATTTTTCGCATGGATCCTGCGGTGGGTTTCGAAAATTCTAATTTTACACATTTTTAATTACTGTTTCCGTTGCGTTTATGTGCTCGAAGTCGAAACCCAACATTAAGACTTTGGAAATACCTTCTCTTTCTATAATTTCTTTTGACATCTCTCAAAAAGAGGTATCTGTTAAATGACATAATCCATAACCCCCGTTTTCAATCACGTACTGTGCCAGAGGCTGTCATGAAACCAATTTTCAGGTTTTGATAGCTCTACCAAGTTACGATAATTTAACTTCCACTTTTCTTATATGGTAGATAGTTTATTGGCGATGTGACACCACTTACTCATTTTGTGCCAGAATTGTATTATCTGGATTTCAATTCCTTCAGAAATATCAGCTTTGAAATTTTTTCAGTTTTATTCATTTGATTTGAAATCCTTTGATATTCTTTTATTTTGACTGAAATGAACAAACCTAACTATAGGGGACACAAGGTATACCTGTCTGTGTGATAGGAGTTGGATGGGACGCCATCACTTGTGTGTATTGTGACTACAAGATGGTTAACAACCTTTAGTAGTGTCTTAATTTGGGCACGCAATACCAAGTTCGTTTGATCATATTGATCTCTCGGTTATTCTTTCATTTCAACAATACTTTCTCAAAAATTCAGATTTGATAACCACAATGGTGGGACATCCGTTATGATATGAAATTCTTTTCATTTTGAAATTTCATGATTTTATTATCTCAAATATACGAAGGTATGCCAACCAAATTGGGATGAGTTATATTGGCCAAGTCAAAGTAAGGCTATGTGATAGGATTACCAAGGACGACAGTGAATTGCAATACGGTTATAATATCATTGGCGTCTAACAAAATCAGTCTATTTCTTTACTTCTCTCTCTATTTATCTTTATCTCTCTTTCTTTTTCTTTTCCTTTATCTTCCTCTCTATTCTTTTTCTCTCTATCAGTAAAACTGATTCTATTGAGGAATTGGTCAAACAGTATGGGAATAAATAATTGATTCCATGGGAAAGAACGATGGTGCAGAGTGAAGCTCCCGTGATAACTGTATAGTAAATGATTTTAGTGTTATTTGGAATTTTGAGAAAAGTTACGTATGCAAGATTGGAAAGTTGGTCAGAAGATCCCTAGTGCTCTCTTCTGCTGATTCCGAGGATGGAATCCTTATAAGGGGGTAGATTGTGATATCTCGTATTTTTTAGAATTATTATTATTATTATTTGAATATATTTATTTGATTTTATGATTTGAAAGGAGTAAAATGGTGGATATTTTATTACTGTTTGACGAGTTCATGTTATTAAATGGTAATGTGCTAATTGTTAAGTGTTGTTTCGATCCTTGTTAATTTCTGAAAATATTTACTTAAATGTATTATTTTCAAAAATTTATTTGAAAGCCGATCATTTTATTGATATCGGTAAATTGAGTCCATTTTGTAATATTAGGGATTGAGTGGATATTCTGACAACTATGTGTTATATGTAATATTAATTGTGTGTGACTCAATTATAATTGAGGATTATTTTTATTATTAATTACTCAATCATATCATTTTGTTTTTGTCTTTAAAAGTGATTTTACTAAAAATTTATTTTCATAAATATTTAAATTATCTTTAAAATTATTTTTATGGTTTTTATAATTTCAATAATTATTTATAGGAATTTATTCGAAAATAATATATTGTCAATTATTTATCCCTAAATGATTTTTTGATTGTATTTACATGTAAATTTAGTATTAAATTCAAGAATGTTTCAAAAATTATGAAACTTATATTTTATTAGTATTTGAATATTTCAAGAATTTTAAAATTATTTCGGAAATTTTTCGGATTATATTCACCCGCATGTGTGTTCGTTAAATCGTAAAATGCGGGTATAGCGCGCGAGTCAAAAATGCTTTAAAAATTATGAAAATTTTATTTTATTAGTGTTTAAATATTCTGAGAATTTTAGATTTATTTTGGTAGTTTTTCAGATTTTATTTACAAGCGCATTCGTTCGTTAAATCGCAAAACGCGGGGCGGAACCGAGCTTCCAGAAGAGTGTAATACACGTGTTTACTTCCAGTAAACTAAAATTACATGTGGCAGCTTGCTTCTACGTGTAGGTTTATAAAAAAAATAAATAATATGAAAACACACAAACACACGGCACAGACACAGACGCCTTCCTCCCCCCTTTCCTTTTCTTTCACGCGTTAACCCCCCTTCCTTGTACCAAACAGATTACTCCCTCTTCCCTCTGTCTCTCTCCTGGCTCTCTCTGTCGTATATATTTATTTACTTTTGATTTTCAAAAATTCATATCTCACAAACCGTCCATCCAAATTTTAATTGTTTTTTATGGAAATGATCAGCACTTCGATACCTACGCAAAGGTATATATATTGCAAGGTTCTGAGGAGAAAATTTGTGGAGCATAGAGAAGGAGTTGGCGGTGTTGATTACTCCACATGGTGTTTCATCGTGTGTATGTCTATGGCTATTAATTTCTAATTTTTTTGGAGATATTTTCCGGACATCAGATAATCTCTTGAGGTGATCAGAATTTATTTTCGGTAACGATTTCGAAAGGTACTCTTTTTCTTCTGACTTGAATCATACGAATGTGATATTGATCCCTAAAAAGGATAATGTGCGTGCTCTTAAATATTTTCGACCCATAGATTTGTGTAACGTCTTATATAAGTTATGGCAAAAGTGCTTGCAAATAGGTTGAAAATTGTTCTTCCAACTCTCATATCAGAAAAACAATATGCCTTTGTTCCGGGTCGATGCATTTCAGATAATATTCTCGTTGCCTTCGAAGTTATTAATCATATGCGAGGGGAGAAGAGGTGTCAGGAGGGAAGTGTTACTCTAAAATTAGATATAAGTAAAGCTTATGATAGGGTTAACTGGGGATACTTGAAGCAGAAAATGTATAAGTTGGGTTTTTGTTCTAAATGGATAAATTGGATAATGAGATGTGTGACAACTGTATCGTATGATGTGTGTTTTAATGATACAAGTATTGGTCCAATTTATCCGAAGAGGGGATTACGGCAAGGGGATCCACTCTCCCTGTATCTATTTCTTTTTTGTGTGGAAGGATTATCCAATTTACTTGATCATGCAGCAAAGGAAGAAAGATTACATGGTTGCCGCATCAGCGAAAATGCTCTAGAAATCGCCCCCTTTATTTTGCAAGACATGCCTGTATCTTAACAAGACTAAGTAATATTGACAACCCTAAGTAAATTTTATTGTTATCTTAATTTGTATTTTGTACTTGTAACACTTAAAGTCTATAAAAATACAAAGGAGCAGACTGAAGTCTTTTTTCCGAAATAGTATCAAGCCTAAGGATTCTATCTAGAAGATGATCAAGAAGATCACGCCTTAGAAGAATTTTGAAGAAGTTTGGAGTTGAATAAATCTGTTTGGATAAAATTACTTTAAGTCAGGATCTCTACAAGTTACAGATTTAGTGTTATAGAGAAGTTATTCGAGAATTCCAAATGACTTATCGAGAAGTCTTGAAAGCTACTAGAGAACTCAGTGAGATATCGACAAGTCAAGAAGACATGAATATTGGAGATATCGCTAAGTCATTTCTTCACTAGAAAACTCAGAGTTATCGACAAGTTTACATTCATTAGAGAACTCTGAGTTATCGATAAGTCAAAGTCCATTAGAGAACTCAGATATATCGATAAGTCAAAATTTACTAGAGAACTCTAAGTTATCGACGAGACAAAGTGAAGACATGATGCTGAGAGTTCTCGACAAGCTAAAGTTTCATTCGAGAACTCAGAGACCTCTATAAGTCAAATTTACTAGAGCATTAGAGATCTCGATAAGTGTTATTCCCAGTGGACTAACAATGAGATTTACAGAAGGGGGGTTGAATGTAAATCTCAAAATTTTTTCAAGGTTTGAGCAGTTTCTAAGGCTAAGTGTTTTTGAGAACAAGTGTGTGAATTGCTTGAAGCTAATACAGACAGATATATATTCAAACACAAATGTAAAGAATACAAAGAACTTAAAAACTATTCTGGTGGATTTGTTGTTCCACCAGAGATGTGTTATTTCAGAAAATCTGTGATTCAAAGAATTAAATCACAGCTGCTTCCTAGTACAAACTAGATGATTTTCTCTCTGGATATTTCTAAATAGCTCTGGAAAATTCTTATCTAATTACTAGCTGCTACTTGGTTTATATATCACCAAGTTTACAAGTGAAGACAAAACTGTAAAATACAATTAAAAAGATTCTTCACATGTTTCTTCTTCATTTCTCTATCCAATGCAATTTAGGATAATCTGTGAATCTTTGAATACTCCCTTGTTTGCATCAGAATGGAAATGCTGCATTTTCTTGATTCCTCCTAGAGGCTTCCACATTCCAGTTTTTCTCTGTCAACCCATGTGCCTCTGTCAGCTTGTGAATTGTCACTATCAACTGCTAATGAACTAAGCATCCGTTGAAGCTTTCATCCGTTGATGCCTTATCCGTTGAGGCTTTATCCGTTGAAGCTTTATCCGTTGATGCATTATCAGTTGAAGTCTTTATCTGTTGAAGCACTTATCCGTTGATGGATATTATCCGTTGAAGCATTAGAGACATCCGTTGAAGCTTTGTTTCTTATCCGTTGAAGGTCTTCAATATCCGTTGTTACTTCTTCACTTATACAAAATTACAAGGCATTAAATATTTACAATTAGCCCTCCTATTTGCATATCCATTAGTAGTCAACATGACTGATAATTTCCTACAACATCTAAGAATTACAACTTGAATCCAGAGAATGAAATGTGCTACAATACTAAACTTATTGCTAAGTAAAGCTACTCCTTCAACGGATAGCCAAGATGGTCTTATCCGTTGAGGCTACAAACACTAGATTTCTACTTAAGTGTTTTGTTTAACTTATCATCAAACTAATACACATATTCCTAACAATCTCCCCCTATTTATGTCTACTAGAACTGTAGGCATAAATTTGGGTTTAGCTTGATGATAACAAAACACTTGACAAATATATAAACTGTAATAAAGCAGAAGTTCAAAAGTGCTACAAAAATGTGTATGCTGAGATGGAATTGAAGAATTACATTGTTTCCAAGGTTGCTCCTTTAGCCTGAGCAGATTAGTTTCTTTTCCTTTGATTCCTTGTTTTCTTTCCTAGCCTCCTGTCATTCTCCTCTATTTGAAGTTGAAGTTGTCTGTAGAATTCAGCTTCATCTTCTTCATTGATGTCTAACTTAGATTGCATATCCTTGAGAGTTTCATTACTGGCAATCTTGAGCTGATCTTCAATTCTGAAAAATCTTCTGACTCCTTTGTTGTCTCTGAACTCCATCAACCAATGAGGTGATTTGTGAATTGTAATTCCTCTTTCTTGAATGAGTAATTTTCTAGGCAAATCATTGGGCTCCCTCCAAGTTTTCCTTATGTTGGCAATCTTGTTGAGAATCTCAGTCTTGGCAGTCCTGGTAAAGCTAGAATCCCTTTGTATGGCTGAGTAGACTCTAATCAAGGTAGAGTAGCCTTCATTCAGAATTCTGTAAAGAGGCCAGGTTTTTTCCCCATCTCCTTTGTATTTGAACACTAGTCTTTCTGGTAGCTGTCTGTAGGCAGTTATTCCCCTTACTTCCTCCAGCTCATCCAGATAGAGTTCAATGTCTAAAAATTCTTTTATGTCACAGATGTGAACATAATCATCCTTAGAGGCTTGAGGCTTAGGCTTAGGCTTCTGTGTGAATTTGATTGAGGCTTTAGAGGGTATTGATTTGATTCTTCTTTTCTGCTTCTTTGATGGTGGAGAAGAGGTTAGGAAGGTGGGCAATTTGATGGTGTCCCAATCAATTGGTTCCTCCTTGGGAATGATTGTTTCACCATGAATGTTCATGAAGGGGTCAGGCACAATGGGTTCAGGAATAGAGGGCAGTGGTTTGCATATTGATTGGGTTTCTTCAGTCTCATCTACCATCTTTCTCTTTGCATTGACCTTTTTTCTGTTCCCTTTTTCCATTCTTCTCTTCCCTTACTCCTTTCCTCCATATCAGTATCAACCATGTCCCCCATAGCTTCATCTTCACTTTTGTCTTCAATTTCTTTATGTTCTTCAACCTGACTTGACTTTAGCTGTTTTTCAAGCTTTGCTTGTGCTCTTTTGTCAGCCTTTAGCTGTTTGGCTTCTTCCTTCAACCTTCTGGTTTCTTCCCTCTTGGCTATTGAGAATTTGGGATGTCCTTGCATCACACATATGCTCTTTCCCTCTCTGAAGTTAATAGCCATGTTCCTCCTTACAGCCACATCCATGGTCTCTTTGAGTTTTGAGATACTTCTACCCAAAAGCTTGTCCTCATCAGCCTTTGGAAGAGGAAAATCCACTTCTTTCAGGGGATTCTTTGTAGAGTCCTTATTGGATCTGTTGTTGGGCTTGAGAACCATAGGTTTCAGATCCTTGGAAGAAGTCTCTCCAACCTTATTCCTCCCTACTGGCTTGAGCTCCATAATAATTGATTCCACTTTTGTACTATGCTTCACAGATTGTGATTGAGAAGTTGTAGAACCAAATATTTATTGCATCTTTTCATCAATCTTCTTCCTTTGCTCTTTGACTTGCAATTCAGCTGCTGCTATCTGGATTAGATCAATTCCATCAAGCTTTCCTTTGATTGGAATAATTGGAGAAGTGGTGATGACAGGAACTAGCACTTGAGAAATTTGAACTGTTGTTGATGGCTCTCCTTCCCCTTCCCCTTTATTCTCCCCCTTTTTGTTATCATCAAGGGTAGGGGTCAAGCCTTGTGCATTTGTCAACTGCATGAGTAGATTTGTTTGAGTTTGTTGATTCTGAAGAATGGTGACCATAGAGTGTTCAATGATCTGAACTCTGGTTTCCAATCTGGCCAGTCTCTTTTCAGCATCAGATTCTTTCCTCAGTCTCCCCAACAAATCTTGCATAGTACCATAAGGTATAACTGAATCCAACTTCTCAGCATTGTAGGATTTTAGATCAGCAATATCCTGCTTGAGCTCATCCACACTTAAATGTTGTTTGAAGTGCTGCAACTGCAGGAGATGCAGAGATTCCAGATGAGCTTGAAGAATTGCCTTGGTACCAGCATCTGTAGTCTCCTGAAGGGCCTTCTGAATTGTCATGACTTGTCTGACCAAAGTGACACCAAACTCTCCTGGTGTTGATGCTTTTTCCCATGCCCATTCAGGAAGATCTGGAACAGAACTTGGGCCTGCTACTCCCCCTAAGTTCATGCTCTCATCCAAAGAATCAGAGTCATCATCATTAGAATTTACTGCAAATTCTTCAGATGGCTCACCAGCTTGAGAAGGCAGCTTGTTAACAGCAGCTTTGTCTCTGAGAAGAGATTCTGAAGTATGTACAATATTTAATGTATGTTCTGCCTCCACATTGCCCTGAGCAGCCAATAATTGATAGGCTGAGACAGGATGAGTAAAAGTGTCAGCATCCAAGGAAATGTTATCAATTACAACTTTGTAATGTTGCTGAAATTATCTTTCCTTTTCTGCATCATCCACTTTCATTGACTCACTAGCAATGGTTGGATCTACCCTTATAGCTTCTGTACCTGCCTTTCTCTCTTTTTCTCTATTTTCTTGCATCAGGGGCTCCCCCTGACTTACACACACCCTCACACCCTCACCCTCACCTTCTAAGGTGGCACTCCCCTCACTCACTTTTGCCATGCTGGAAGAAATAGCATGCATATGGTGACTCTCAACCTCTCATTTTGCCTGGGAGCAACCCAGCCTCTCACTCAAAAGATCACTCCCTTCCCTCAATCCTAAAAGTAATTGTACAGTAGCCATGTCCTCTACAGTTGGAATTGTTTCTGTTATGTGTGTAGAGACTATCAACGGATAGGGAGTATCCGTTGAAGTGGAAACTGATGGTATCAACGGATAACTGCTGTTAAGCCTATCCGTTGAAGAACAACCACTTGTCAACGGATGAGAGATATCCGTTGAAGAAGGAAAAGATGTAGATATAGAAAGTGACATAATTGTTGAATCTGTGTGAATTGATTTTATGTGAGGTGACACAGATTCTTCAACCATATCTGAAAGAATTGGCTGATGATCCAACAAATCATCTAAAAGATGATGATCATCAGGTTTTGAGTGGGGCTCCTCCCTGAGTTTTAATGAGGGAGAATCAGGAATTGATGTGAATATCATATCCACATCCAGAGAGGGTGATGGAGAGTTTGATGATTGGTGTGTTTCTATTATGAGAGAATGGGGCTGTGACTCCACATTTGCTGGAATCACATCAAGCTGAATTTGTGAAGGCACAGATACAGGTGGATGTATCTGTGCTATGTGTGACCCTTGTGTGGAAACTAGGGTCTTGACCTTCTTCTTCCTTGAAAAGGCTTTAATTGGTGAATGTGTGGCTTCAGTGTCCCTCCCTCTTTTGGTCTGTGTCCCTGGTTGGGGACTATTTTCAATAGTTGCACGCTTTTGGGAGGATGCAACTAGGGATGTGTTAGACTCCTTTTGAACCACCACAGTCTTTTGAGAGACTGTGACTTGGCTGGCTTGGGGACCACTCACCTCTCCCACCTTATCCTGGGGGGGGGTTTCTTGATGTTCACCCCTCCCCTCACCACTCACACTCTGTTCACTCCCTTCAGGGTTTATGGTAGTTGTTACAACTGTTGTCTTTTGAGAAACAACAGAGGTAGTTTTCTTTGACTTGAGTTTTGAAACTTCAGTTTTGGTGGCTTTGGTAGGAACCTGTTTGGGAAAAGACACAGATCCCATTGCCACACTGGAAGACAAAGAAACAATGGGGTTGGAGATAGTAGGAGTTATAGAAGTGTTTACCTCACTTACCTGTGGTGCATTCATGATTGGCAAATATACCAATGACACCTGGCTGTTGAGGTTCATTCTCAAAAGGTCTGCAAGGACCCTTTTCTCTTGTGCCCAGCATTTGAGTTTATTATTCTCATTTGATATAACCAATCCTTCAGCAACATGGTTAGCCAATAACATAAAGAATCTAGCATAGTAGATGTTATGTGGTCTATTAGCTTTGTTACCTAATCTGGAACCTAATTCTAGCATGACACAGTTGCTAAAATTAAAATACCTATCAGAAACTAGCATATAAAGCATATTAACAAGAGATGACGTTATGGCATCAAAATTGCTAATCTTCCCAGAGAAAACCTTAATAAAGGCATCTCCAAGAAAACTCCATTCTTTCCTAAGGCCTTTCCTTCTAATGTTACCTAAACTAGCAGAATCAAAAGCATAACCTATGGAATCTAACATAGCAGATACATCTTTATTAGTGTGTGGTGTTATGGCATTATTCACAGGCAACTTAAAGCAAGACTATATATCATCACAGTTAATGCAATAATCCTTACCTTTGAGAGAGAAGGCAATAGTCATATCTGTGGAGTTGAACTCTGTAGTTGTCCAAATCTCCTCAATCACCTCACAGTAGATGGTTGGGGCTTCCAGCATTGCATAGCTTAGTTTACAGTTTTTGATGAAGTCCATCATCTTGTGATAATCAGAATGGGCTTCATTCTTTTCAACCGAGGCTACGAAATTATTCTTTTCATAAACAAATCCTGTTTGAGACATAATTTTGACTACTGGTGCCATTGTTGTGAGTAGAGGTTGCAGAGAAAAACTTGAGAATTTTGGGAGAGAAGGAGAATAAGAATTGCAAGAAAGCGTAAAGTGAAAATAAGAGTTCGATTGGGCTTTTATACTTTCTTGAATTAAAACGAAAATAAAATGATTAAATGATACTTTTAAATAAATTACAGTCGTTTAAGAGGAAAGAAAACTGTAGAAATTCTGAAAACTGCCTTTAACACAAATACATACAACAGTGTATATCTGTATCAACGGTTGAGTAAAAGAATCAACGGTTGTGACTCACTTATAGTAACTGATGTGACATTTCAACGGATAAGGTAAATAGTTATCCGTTGATGATCAACACCATTTTATCCGTTGAAGGATAAAATTACCAGAAATGTATTTGTCTTTCAACGGATAATGAACATCCGTTGATCGAACAATTTTTGCTTTCAACGGATAGGGAATATCCGTTGATAGGACAAGTCTTACTTAAAGCCAACTTTGTTCTTGCAGCAAATTCATTTCAGGCTTCAAGACAGATTATATAGAGAACATAAATTATGAATAATTAAGCATACCTAGCTCACTTACTAATCTTGTGAATGTTGATTCATCAAGTGGCTTGGTAAATATGTCTGCAATCTGCTTTTCACTTGGAACAAAATGAAGTTCCACTGTACCTTTCATCACATGTAATGAAATGGTACTTGATGTCAATGTGCTTGGTTCTTGAGTGTTGTACTGGATTTTCAGTAATGGCAATGGCACTTGTGTTGTCATAAAATATTGGAATTTTGTCAACAGTCAAACCATAGTCAAATAGTTGATTCCTCATCCATAGTATTTGTGCACAACAACTACCAGCAACAATGTACTCAACTTCAGCTGTTGATGTAGAAACAGAATTTTGCTTCTTGCTGAACCATGACACAAGCTTGTTCCCTAGAAATTGACAGGTGCCAGTTGTGCTTTTCCTGTCTATTTTACAGCCGGCATAATCTGCATCTGAGTAGCCAATTAGATCAAATCCAGACTCTCTAGGGTACCAAATTGCTAGATTTGGAGTCCCTTTGAGATATCTGAAGATTCTTTTAATAGCCACTAAGTGAGATTCTTTAGGGCCAGCTTGAAATCTAGTACAGAGACATGTAGAAAACATTATATCAGGTCTACTAGCAGTTAAATATAAAAGTGAGCCAACCATGCCTCTATAACTTGAAATATCCACAGACTTTTCAGCCTTGTTTAATTCAAGCTTGGTGGCAGTGGCCATGGGAGTTTTTGCAGATGAACAATCCATTAAGTCAAACTTCTTTAAAAGATAATAAATATATTTAGTTTGACTAATGAAAATTCCATCACTAACTTGTTTAACTTGTAAACCAAGAAAATAAGTTAGCTCTCCCATCATGCTCATTTCATATTTACTTTGCATTAACTTAGCAAACTTTTTACAAAGCTTATCATCAGTAGATCCAAATATAATATCATCTACATAAATTTGAACAAGTATTTTAGAGCCATTAACATTTCTAAAGAAGAGAGTTTTGTCAACAGTACCTCTTGTGAAGTGATTATCAAGAAGGAATTTTGACAAAGTCTCATACCAGGCTCTAGGTGCTTGCTTTAGTCCATAGAGTGCTTTCAACAGATAATACACATAGTCTGGAAAGTTTGGATCTTCAAATCCTGGAGGTTGGCTTACATAAACTTCTTCCTCTAATTCCCCATTTAGAAATGCACTCTTGACATCCATTTGATAGACTTTGAAATTGGCATGAGCTGTATAGGCTAGAAAGATTCTGATGGCCTCAAGTCTGGCAACTGGAGCAAATGTTTCATCAAAATCTATTCCTTCTTGTTGAGAATAGCCTTTAGCAACCAATCTGGCTTTATTCCTTATGACAATGCCATTTTCATCCATCTTGTTTCTGAATACCCATTTTGTGTCAATAGAACTCTTGTTCTTTGGCTTGGGTACCAGCTTCCATACTCTGTTCCTTTCAAATTGGTTTAGCTCCTCTTGCATTGCTAAAATCCAATCTGGATCCAATAGAGCTTCTTCCACTCTCTTAGGTTCCTCCTGTGATAGAAAGCTACTATACATACATTCATCTTGAGTAGCCCTTCTAGTTTGCACTTTAGATGTAGCAACCAATGATCAGTTCAAAAGGGTGATTCTTGGTCCATTTCCTTTGAGGTGGTAGATTAGCTCTAGATGAGGTTGCCTCAGTATTGTCATGATGTGAGATAGAATGTTGATTGGTTGAAACTCCCCCTGAGTTGCAGATCCTTTGAAAGGAATTGGGAGCACTATCAACTGATGAAGTGAATTGATTATCCGTTGACAGACTGTGATCAACGGATGCTTCATTATGAACTTCAACGGATGATGCACTTTTTCTTTCAACGGATGCTGCATTGCTTCTTTCAACGGAAGCTGAATTATAACTTTCAATGGATGCAGCATTCTGTGCATTGTCCAAAGGCAGATTCTGAATTCTTCTTGAGATGCCTTCTTCATCATTCTCATCTTCACTATCATCACAATATATCTCAATGTTGTCAAATTTGAGTCCTTCATGATGTCCCTCATCTGTTAGTCCATCAATCTTTTTATCATCAAACACAACATGCACAGATTCCATGACAATGTTGGTTCTTAGATTGTAGACCCTATATAATTTTCCAGCAGAATAACCAACAAATATTCCTTCATCAGCCTTTGCATCAAACTTTCCTTTGTGATCAGATTGATTCCTTAAGATGTAACATTTGCAACCAAAGACATGCAGAAAGTTTAAAGTTGGTTTTCTTCTCTTGAATAATTGATAGGGAGTCATGCCTTTTGCCTGATTGATTAGAGAAATATTCTGAGTGTAACATGCACAGTTAACAGCCTCAGCCCAAAAGTAAGTTGGGAGTTTTGACTCTTCAAGCATTGTCCTTGCAGCTTCAATTAGTGATCTGTTCTTCCTTTCCACCACACCATTTTGTTGTGGGGTCCTTGGAGCTGAGAACTCATGCATGATCCCATTTTCTTCATAGAACAACTTCATGGTTGAATTCTTGAACTCAGTTCCATTGTCACTCCTAATATTCCTTACTTTGAAATCAGGATGATTGTTGACTTGCTTGATATGATTGATAATGATTTCACTAGCTTCATCCTTTGATCCAAGAAAATAGACCCATGAGAACTTAGAGAAATCATCAACAATCACTAGAAAATATCTTTTCCTTGAAATTGATAATACATTGACTGGTCCAAAAAGGTCCATGTGTAGCAGTTGTAATGGTTCATCAATTGCAGATTCAAGCTTCTTACTGAATGATACTTTCTTTTGCTTTCCTTTCTGACAAGCATCACACAGTCAATCCCTTGTGAATTCAACTAGAGGCATTCCTCTAACTAAGTCCTTTTTGACTAGATCATTCATTGTCCTGAAATTCAAATGGGACAGCTTCTTGTGCCATAGCCAACTTTCAACTGCACTTGCTTTGCTGAAAAGACAAGTAATGGATTCTGCATCTGTAAAGTTGAAGTCAGCTAAGTACACATATCCTTTTCTAACTCCAGTTAGAACCACTTTATTGTCCTTTTTACTTGTGACAATACAGGCTTCAGAATTGAAGGAAACAGTATTCCCTCTGTCACATAGTTGACTGATGCTCAACAAGTTGTGTTTGAGACCATCAACCAATGCAACTTCATCAATGATGACATTTTCTTTTGTAATCAAGCCATATCCCATAGTGAATCCTTTGCTGTCATCTCCAAAGGTTATGTTAGGGCCAACTCTCTCCTTAAACTCTGTGAACAGGGTGAAATCTCCTGTCATGTGTCTTGAACAGCCACTGTCCAAGTACCATAGATTCCTTCTTTTTCCCTGCACACAACAAAATCAATCAAGTTGATTTTGGTACCCAAGTTTCCTTGGGTCCAGCCTTGTTAGTCTTTTTCCTAGACTTCATTCCTCCTGCATCTTTTGTCTTAGGTAACTTTGGGTCTACCTTGATCTCAGATGTGGTTGGTTGAAGTGTAGGGTTAGTCACAGAATCATTTAGCACATTTGATTGAATTTGATAAGGCATAGATTGTGCAAACATGTTATTCCACATAGGCATATTGTATGACATTTGAGGCATACTAAATGCAGTAAAATAAGGATTATTAATATATGGCATGTTTGCAAAATGTGCATGGGGATTCTGATGAGACATAACAGGCATGACATGCAGAGGTGACATAGACATGTTAGGCATGGAGGGATTTGAAGGCATGGGAGTATTTTTAACAGATTTGCAATTATCAGATAGGTGATTAACACTTTTACAATGCACACAGCTTTTTCTAGGAGCATACCTATCAGGTGTGTAATTGTTATGTTTATTAATCCCTACCTTCCCATTTCTTTTAGATTTTCTCTTAGTTTCCTTCTTATCCTCAACCAACTTAAGCCTATTTCTCAGCTGATCTAAAGTCATATGTCCTATATTCACCTTACTGGCATCTTTGGATGTGCCAGCTCCTTCTTTGACAAAGTTCTTGAGAGTTGAATCATTCTTCTTATTGAGGTTTTTATTTTTAAAATTACTTGCCTATTTTAATTGATGAGCCTTCAACGGATGCTCATTTTCTTCCTTCAACGGATAACTTTCATCATCCGTTGATTCCACATCCGTTGACAATCCATCAATTAATTCTAACTCCTTTTTGTTTTTCTTCCAGGCATCCTCACAGAATGATTCAATTCCCTGAACCTTGGCAATTTGAACACTAACATCCCTAGATGTTTTCCAGGCCTTGATTACCTCTTGCTCACTTTCTAACTGTTTAGAAAGAATTTCTACCTTCTTAACAGCTTCTTCTAGTTCACTCTCAACAGTCAAGCATTTAAGTTTAATCTTTTCAAGTTCAATTACCTGATTCTCTAACACAGCATTCCTATCACTTAAGAACACATTATTCTCTTTGATCCTAGTGTTTTCTTTAGCTAGTGATTTAAGGGAAACACGTAAATGATATAATTCATTGGACATATCATGTATGGCTTCATTGCATTCATGTTTAGAAAGCTGAGAGAGATCAGTAGTAATTACCTGGTTGCTTGATGAACTAGTTTTATTTTCATCAGAATTAGCCATCAGGGCTAGGTTGACATATTCCACATCATCATCTTCATTGACCCCATCTGCTGCCCAATCATCTTGAGTGAGAAAAGCTCTTTCCTTTTGTTTGAGCAAATCAAAATACTTCTTTTTGTAATCAACTTGCTCAAATTTCTTTTTATCAGAAGTTGGCTTCCTGCACTCACTTGCAAAGTGTCCACTAATGCCACAGTTGTAACATTTGAACTTTGATTTGTCCACCATGTTTTTGTTTGGCTTAGTGAATTTTGTATTTTTCCTGAACTTCATCTTTGCAAACCTCCTGGACAGAAAGGCCAGATGTTCATCAATATCATCAGATTCATCCTGACTGGAATTGTCTTCATCCTCAGCAACTTGCTCTTTACCCTTGCTTGATTCTAATTTGCTTGTGCCAATTTTGAGACTTGGCATTGTCTTTTGGATATCTTTTCATAATTTGTCCCTATGGATTTATGAAATTGCATTCGCGTTTATTAGGGGTCGTCCGAACGTGAATCGGGGCCGAAACCAATGAAACTAGGTTTTTAAATAATTCTCGTAGGCAGTAGTACACGAGGTATGGAGCAAAAATTGAGGCGGCCCATTTTTTGGATATCTTTTCATAATTTGTCCCTATGGATTTATGAAATTGCATTCGCATTTATTTGGGGTCATCCGAACGTGAATCGGGGCTGAAACCAGTGAAACTAGGTTTTTAAATAATTCTCGTAGGCAGTAGTACACGAGGTATGGAGCAAAAATTGAGGCGGCCCGTTTTTTAGATATCTTTTCATAATTTGTCCCTATGGATTTATAAAATTGCATTCGTGTTTATTTGGGGTCGTCCGAAAGTGAATTGGGGCTGAAACAAATTAAACTAGGTTTTTAAATAATTCTCGTAGGCAGTAGTACACGAGGTATGGAGCAAAAATTGAGGCTGCCCGTTTTTTAGATATCTTTTCATAATTTGTCCCTAGGGATTTATGAAATTGCATTCGCCTTTATTTGGGGTCATTCAAACGTGAATCGGGGCTGAAACCAGTGAAACTAGGTTTTTAAATAATTCTCGTAGGCAGTAGTACACGAGGTATGGAGCAAAAATTGAGGGGGCCCATTTTTTGGATATCTTTTCATAATTTATCCCTATGGATTTATGAAATTGCATTCGCGGTTATTAGGGATCGTCCGAACGTGAATCGGGGCCGAAACCAATGAAACTAGGTTTTTAAATAATTCTCGTAGGCAGTAGTACACGAGGTATGGAGCAAAAATTGAGGCGGCCCATTTTTTGGATATCTTTTCATAATTTGTCCCTATGGATTTATGAAATTGCATTCGCGTTTATTTGGGGTCGTCCGAACGTGAATCGGGGCTGAAACCAGTGAAACTAGGTTTTTAAATAATTCTCGTAGGCAGTAGTACACGAGGTATGGAGCAAAAATTGAGGTGGCCCATTTTTTGGATATCTTTTCATAATTTGTCCCTATGGATTTATGAAATTGCATTCGCGTTTATTAGGGGTCGTCCGAACGTGAATCGGGGCCGAAACCAATGAAACTAGGTTTTTAAATAATTCTCGTAGGCAGTAGTACACGAGGTATGGAGCAAAAATTGAGGCGGCCCGTTTTTTGGATATCTTTTCATAATTTGTCCCTATGGATTTATGAAATTGCATTCGCATTTATTTGGGGTCATCCGAACGTGAATCGGGGCTGAAACCAGTGAAACTAGGTTGTTAAATAATTCTCGTAGGCAGTAGTACACGAGGTATGGAGCAAAAATTGAGGTGGCCCATTTTTTAGATATCTTTTCATAATTTGTCCCTATGGATTTATAAAATTGCATTCGTGTTTATTTGGGTTCGTCCGAAAGTGAATCGGGGCTGAAACAAATTAAACTAGGTTTTTAAATAATTCTCGTAGGCAGTAGTACATGAGGTATGGAGCAAAAATTGAGGCGGCCCATTTTTTAGATATCTTTTCAAAATTTGTCCCAATGGATTTATGAAATTGCATTCGCCTTTATTTGGGGTCGTTCAAACGTGAATCGGGGCTGAAACCAGTGAAACTAGGTTTTTAAATAATTCTCGTAGGCAGTAGTAAAGACTTTGGAAATACCTTCTCTTTCTATAATTTCTTTTGACATCTCTCAAAAAGAGGTATCTGTTAAATGACATAATCCATAACCCCCGTTTTCAATCACGTACTGTGCCAGAGGCTGTCATGAAACCAATTTTCAGGTTTTGATAGCTCTACCAAGTTACGATAATTTAACTTCCACTTTTCTTATATGGTAGATAGTTTATTGGCGATGTGACACCACTTACTCATTTTGTGCCAGAATTGTATTATCTGGATTTCAATTCCTTCAGAAATATCAGCTTTGAAATTTTTTCAGTTTTATTCATTTGATTTGAAATCCTTTGATATTCTTTTATTTTGACTGAAATGAACAAACCTAACTATAGGGGACACAAGGTATACCTGTCTGTGTGATAGGAGTTGGATGGGACGCCATCACTTGTGTTTATTGTGACTACAAGATGGTTAACAACCTTTAGTAGTGTCTTAATTTGGGCACGCAATACCAAGTTCGTTTGATCATATTGATCTCTCGGTTATTCTTTCATTTCAACAATACTTTCTCAAAAATTCAGATTTGATAACCACAATGGTGGGACATCCGTTATGATATGAAATTCTTTTCATTTTGAAATTTCATGATTTTATTATCTCAAATATACGAAGGTATGCCAACCAAATTGGGATGAGTTATATTGGCCAAGTCAAAGTAAGGCTATGTGATAGGATTACCAAGGACGACAGTGAATTGCAATACGGTTATAATATCATTGGCGTCTAACAAAATCAGTCTATTTCTTTACTTCTCTCTCTATTTATCTTTATCTCTCTTTCTTTTTCTTTTCCTTTATCTTCCTCTCTATTCTTTTTCTCTCTATCAGTAAAAGTGATTCTATTGAGGAATTGGTCAAATAGTATGGGAATAAATAATTGATTCCATGGGAAAGAACGATGGTGCAGAGTGAAGCTCCCGTGATAACTGTATAGTAAATGATTTTAGTGTTATTTGGAATTTTGAGAAAAGTTACGTATGCAAGATTGGAAAGTTGGTCAGAAGATCCCTAGTGCTCTCTTCTGCTGATTCCGAGGATGGAATCCTTATAAGGGGGGTAGATTGTGATATCTCGTATTTTTCAGAATTATTATTATTATTATTTGAATATATTTATTTGATTTTATGATTTGAAAGGAGTAAAATGGTGGATATTTTATTACTGTTTGACGAGTTCAAGTTATTAAATGGTAATATGCTAATTGTTAAGTGTTGTTTCGATCCTTGTTAATTTCTGAAAATATTTACTTAAATGTATTATTTTCAAAAATTTATTTGAAAGCCGATCATTTTATTGATATCGGTAAATTGAGTCCATTTTGTAATATTAGGGATTGAGTGGATATTCTGACAACTATGTGTTATATGTAATATTAATTGTGTGTGACTCAATTATAATTGAGGATTATTTTTATTATTAATTACTCAATCGTATCATTTTGTTTTTGTCTTTAAAAGTGATTTTACTAAAAATTTATTTTCATAAATATTTAAATTATCTTTAAAATTATTTTTATGGTTTTTATAATTTCAATAATTATTTATAGGAATTTATTCGAAAATAATATATTGTCAATTATTTATCCCTAAATGATTTTTTGATTGTATTTACATGTAAATTTAGTATTAAATTCAAGAATGTTTCAAAAATTATGAAACTTATATTTTATTAGTATTTGAATATTTCAAGAATTTTAAAATTATTTCGGATTATATTCACCCGCATGTGTGTTCGTTAAATCGTAAAATGCGGGTATAGCGCGCGAGTCAAAAATGCTTTAAAAATTATGAAAATTTTATTTTATTAGTGTTTAAATATTCTGAGAATTTTAGAATTATTTTGGTAGTTTTTCAGATTTTATTTACAAGCGCATTCGTTCGTTAAATCGCAAAACGCGGGGCGGAACCGAGCTTCCAGAAGAGTGTAATACACGTGTTTACTTCCAGTAAACTAAAATTACACGTGGCAGCTTGCTTCTACGTGTAGGTTTATAAAAAAAATAAATAATATGAAAACACACAAACACACGGCACAGACACAGACGCCTTCCTCCCCCCTTTCCTTTTCTTTCACGCGTTAACCCCCCTTCCTTGTACCAAACAGATTACTCCCTCTTCCCTCTGTCTCTCTCCTGGCTCTCTCTGTCGTATATATTTATTTACTTTTGATTTTCAAAAATTCATATCTCACAAACCGTCCATCCAAATTTTAATTGTTTTTTATGGAAATGATCAGCACTTCGATACCTACGCAAAGGTATATATATTGCAAGGTTCTGAGGAGAAAATTTGTGGAGCATAGAGAAGGAGTTGGCGGTGTTGATTACTCCACATGGTGTTTCATCGTGTGTATGTCTATGGCTATTAATTTCTAATTTTTTTGGAGATATTTTCCGGACATCAGATAATCTCTTGAGGTGATCAGAATTTATTTTCGGTAACGATTTCGAAAGGTACTCTTTTTCTTCTGACTTGAATCATACGAATGTGATATTGATCCCTAAAAAGGATAATGTGCGTGCTCTTAAATATTTTCGACCCGTAGATTTGTGTAACGTCTTATATAAGTTATGGCAAAAGTGCTTGCAAATAGGTTGAAAATTGTTCTTCCAACTCTCATACAGAAAAACAATCTGCCTTTGTTCCGGGTCGATGCATTTCAGATAATATTCTCGTTGCCTTCGAAGTTATTAATCATATGCGAGGGGAGAAGAGGTGTCAGGAGGGAAGTGTTACTCTAAAATTAGATATAAGTAAAGCTTATGATAGGGTTAACTGGGGATACTTGAAGCAGAAAATGTATAAGTTGGGTTTTTGTTCTAAATGGATAAATTGGATAATGAGATGTGTGACAACTGTATCGTATGATGTGTGTTTTAATGATACAAGTGTTGGTCCAATTTATCCGAAGAGGGGATTACGGCAAGGGGATCCACTCTCCCTGTATCTATTTCTTTTTTGTGTGGAAGGATTATCCAATTTACTTGATCATGCAGCAAAGGAAGAAAGATTACATGGTTGCCGCATCAGCGAAAATGCTCTAGAAATCGCCCCCTTTATTTTGCAAGACATGCCTGTATCTTAACAAGACTAAGTAATATTGACAACCCTAAGTAAATTGTATTGTTATCTTAATTTGTATTTTGTACTTGTAACACTTAAAGTCTATAAAAATACAAAGGAGCAGACTGAAGTCTTTTTTCCGAAATAGTATCAAGCCTAAGGATTCTATCTAGAAGATGATCAAGAAGATCACGCCTTAGAAGAATTTTGAAGAAGTTTGGAGTTGAATAAATCTGTTTGGATAAAATTACTTTAAGTCAGGATCTCTACAAGTTACAGATTTAGTGTTATAGAGAAGTTATTCGAGAATTCCAAATGACTTATCGAGAAGTCTTGAAAGCTACTAGAGAACTCAGTGAGATATCGACAAGTCAAGAAGACATGAATATTGGAGATATCGCTAAGTCATTTCTTCACTAGAAAACTCAGAGTTATCGACAAGTCTACATTCATTAGAGAACTCTGAGTTATCGATAAGTCAAAGTCCATTAGAGAACTCAGATATATCGATAAGTCAAAATTTACTAGAGAACTCTAAGTTATCGACGAGACAAAGTGAAGACATGATGCTGAGAGTTCTCGACAAGCTAAAGTTTCATTCGAGAACTCAGAGACCTCTATAAGTCAAATTTACTAGAGCATTAGAGATCTCGATAAGTGTTATTCCCAGTGGACTAACAATGAGATTTACAGAAGGGGGGTTGAATGTAAATCTCAAAAATTTTTCAAGGTTTGAGCAGTTTCTAAGGCTAAGTGTTTTTGAGAACAAGTGTGTGAATTGCTTGAAGCTAATACAGACAGATATATATTCAAACACAAATGTAAAGAACACAAAGAACTTAAAAACTATTCTGGTGGATTTGTTGTTCCACCAGAGATGTGTTATTTCAGAAAATCTGTGATTCAAAGAATTAAATCACAGCTGCTTCCTAGTACAAACTAGATGATTTTCTCTCTGGATATTTCTAAATAGCTCTGGAAAATTCTTATCTAATTACTAGCTGCTACTTGGTTTATATATCACCAAGTTTACAAGTGAAGACAAAACTGTAAAATACAATTAAAAAGATTCTTCACGTGTTTCTTCTTCATTTCTCTATCCAATGCAATTTAGGATAATCTGTGAATCTTTGAATACTCCCTTATTTGCATCAGAATGGAAATGCTGCATTTTCTTGATTCCTCCTAGAGGCTTCCACATTCCAGTTTTTCTCTGTCAACCCATGTGCCTCTGTCAGCTTGTGAATTGTCACTATCAACTGCTAATGAACTAAGCATCCGTTGAAGCTTTCATCCGTTGATGCCTTATCCGTTGAGGCTTTATCCGTTGAAGCTTTATCCGTTGATGCATTATCAGTTGAAGTCTTTATCCGTTGAAGCACTTATCCGTTGATGGATATTATCCGTTGAAGCATTAGAGACATCCGTTGAAGCTTTGTTTCTTATCCGTTGAAGGTCTTCAATATCCGTTGTTACTTCTTCACTTATACAAAATTACAAGGCATTAAATATTTACAATTAGCCCTCCTATTTGCATATCCATTAGTAGTCAACATGACTGATAATTTCCTACAACATCTAAGAATTACAACTTGAATCCAGAGAATGAAATGTGCTACAATACTAAACTTATTGCTAAGTAAAGCTACTCCTTCAACGGATAGCCAAGATGGTCTTATCCGTTGAGGCTACAAACACTAGATTTCTACTTAAGTGTTTTATTTAACTTATCATCAAACTAATACACATATTCCTAACAATCTCCCCCTATTTATGTCTACTAGAACTGTAGGCATAAATTTGGGTTTAGCTTGATGATAACAAAACACTTGACAAATATATAAACTGTAATAAAGCAGAAGTTCAAAAGTGCTACAAAAATGTGTATGCTGAGATGGAATTGAAGAATTACATTGTTTCCAAGGTTGCTCCTTTAGCCTGAGCAGATTAGTTTCTTTTCCTTTCATTCCTTGTTTTCTTTCCTAGCCTCCTGTCATTCTCCTCTATTTGAAGTTGAAGTTGTCTGTAGAATTCAGCTTCATCTTCTTCATTGATGTCTAACTTAGATTGCATATCCTTGAGAGTTTCATTACTGGCAATCTTGAGTTGATCTTCAATTCTGAAAAATCTTCTGACTCCTTTGTTGTCTCTGAACTCCATCAACCAATGAGGTGATTTGTGAATTGTAATTCCTCTTTCTTGAATGAGTAATTTTCTAGGCAAAGCATTGGGCTCCCTCCAAGTTTTCCTTATGTTGGCAATCTTGTTGAGAATCTCAGTCTTGGCAGTCCTGGTAAAGCTAGAATCCCTTTGTATGGCTGAGTAGACTCTAATCAAGGTAGAGTAGCCTTCATTCAGAATTCTGTAAAGAGGCCAGGTTTTTCCCCATCTCCTTTGTATTTGAACACTAGTCTTTCTGGTAGCTGTCTGTAGGCAGTTATTCCCCTTACTTCCTCCAGCTCATCCAGATAGAGTTCAATGTCTGAAAATTCTTTTATGTCACAGATGTGAACATAATCATCCTTAGAGGCTTGAGGCTTAGGCTTAGGCTTCTGTGTGAATTTGATTGAGGCTTTAGAGGGTATTGATTTGATTCTTCTTTTCTGCTTCTTTGATGGTGGAGAAGAGGTTAGGAAGGTGGGCAATTTGATGGTGTCCCAATCAATTGGTTCCTCCTTGGGAATGATTGTTTCACCATGAATGTTCATGAAGGGGTCAGGCACAATGGGTTCAGGAATAGAGGGCAGTGGTTTGCATATTGATTGGGTTTCTTCAGTCTCATCTACCATCTTTCTCTTTGCATTGACCTTTTTTCTGTTCCCTTTTTCCATTCTTCTCTTCCCTTACTCCTTTCCTCCATATCAGTATCAACCATGTCCCCCATAGCTTCATCTTCACTTTTGTCTTCAATTTCTTTATGTTCTTCAACCTGACTTGACTTTAGCTGTTTTTCAAGCTTTGCTTGTGCTCTTTTGTCAGCCTTTAGCTGTTTGGCTTCTTCCTTCAACCTTCTGGTTTCTTCCCTCTTGGCTATTGAGAATTTGGGATGTCCTTGCATCACACATATGCTCTTTCCCTCTCTGAAGTTAATATCCATGTTCCTCCTTACAGCCACATCCATGGTCTCTTTGAGTTTTGAGATACTTCTACCCAAAAGCTTGTCCTCATCAGCCTTTGGAAGAGGAAAATCCACTTCTTTCAGGGGATTCTTTGTAGAGTCCTTATTGGATCTGTTGTTGGGCTTGAGAACCATAGGTTTCAGATCCTTGGAAGAAGTCTCTCCAACCTTATTCCTCCCTACTGGCTTGAGCTCCATAATAATTGATTCCACTTTTGTACTATGCTTCACAGATTGTGATTGAGAAGTTGTAGAACCAAATATTTATTGCATCTTTTCATCAATCTTCTTCCTTTGCTCTTTGACTTGCAATTCAGCTGCTGCTATCTGGATTAGATCAATTCCATCAAGCTTTCCTTTGATTGGAATAATTGGAGAAGTGGTGATGACAGGAACTAGCACTTGAGAAATTTGAACTGTTGTTGATGGCTCTCCTTCCCCTTCCCCTTTATTCTCCCCCTTTTTGTTATCATCAAGGGTAGGGGTCAAGCCTTGTGCATTTGTCAGCTGCATGAGTAGATTTGTTTGAGTTTGTTGATTCTGAAGAATGGTGACCATAGAGTGTTCAATGATCTGAACTCTGGTTTCCAATCTGGCCAGTCTCTTTTCAGCATCAGATTCTTTCCTCAGTCTCCCCAACAAATCTTGCATAGTACCATAAGGTATAACTGAATCCAACTTCTCAGCATTGTAGGATTTTAGATCAGCAATATCCTGCTTGAGCTCATCCACACTTAAATGTTGTTTGAAGTGCTGCAACTGCAGGAGATGCAGAGATTCCAGATGAGCTTGAAGAATTGCCTTGGTACCAGCATCTGTAGTCTCCTGAAGGGCCTTCTGAATTGTCATGACTTGTCTGACCAAAGTGACACCAAACTCTCCTGGTGTTGATGCTTTTTCCCATGCCCATTCAGGAAGATCTGGAACAAAACTTGGGCCTGCTACTCCCCCTAAGTTCATGCTCTCATCCAAAGAATCAGAGTCATCATCATTAGAATTTACTGCAAATTCTTCAGATGGCTCACCAGCTTGAGAAGGCAGCTTGTTAACAGCAGCTTTGTCTCTGAGAAGAGATTCTGAAGTATGTACAATATTTAATGTATGTTCTGCCTCCACATTGCCCTGAGCAGCCAATAATTGATAGGCTGAGACAGGATGAGTAAAAGTGTCAGCATCCAAGGAAATGTTATCAATTACAACTTTGTAATGTTGCTGAAATTATCTTTCCTTTTCTGCATCATCCACTTTCATTGACTCACTAGCAATGGTTGGATCTACCCTTATAGCTTCTGTACCTGCCTTTCTCTCTTTTTCTCTATTTTCTTGCATCAGGGGCTCCCCCTGACTTACACACACCCTCACACCCTCACCCTCACCTTCTAAGGTGGCACTCCCCTCACTCACTTTTGCCATGCTGGAAGAAATAGCATGCATATGGTGACTCTCAACCTCTCATTTTGCCTGGGAGCAACCCAGCCTCTCACTCAAAAGATCACTCCCTTCCCTCAATCCTAAAAGTGATTGTACAGTAGCCATGTCCTCTACAGTTGGAATTGTTTCTGTTATGTGTGTAGAGACTATCAACGGATAGGGAGTATCCGTTGAAGTGGAAACTGATGGTATCAATGGATAACTGCTGTTAAGCCTATCCGTTGAAGAACAACCACTTGTCAACGGATGAGAGATATCCGTTGAAGAAGGAAAAGATGTAGATATAGAAAGTGACATAATTGTTGAATCTGTGTGAATTGATTTTATGTGAGGTGACACAGATTCTTCAACCATATCTGAAAGAATTGGCTGATGATCCAACAAATCATCTAAAAGATGATGATCATCAGGTTTTGAGTGGGGCTCCTCCCTGAGTTTTAATGAGGGAGAATCAGGAATTGATGTGAATATCATATCCACATCCAGAGAGGGTGATGGAGAGTTTGATGATTGGTGTGTTTCTATTATGAGAGAATGGGGCTGTGACTCCACATTTGCTGGAATCACATCAAGCTGAATTTGTGAAGGCACAGATACAGGTGGATGTATCTGTGCTATGTGTGACCCTTGTGTGGAAACTAGGGTCTTGACCTTCTTCTTCCTTGAAAAGGCTTTAATTGGTGAATGTGTGGCTTCAGTGTCCCTCCCTCTTTTGGTCTGTATCCCTGGTTGGGGACTATTTTCAATAGTTGCACCCTTTTGGGAGGATGCAACTAGGGATGTGTTAGACTCCTTTTGAACCACCACAGTCTTTTGAGAGACTGTGACTTGGCTGGCTTGGGGACCACTCACCTCTCCCACCTTATCCTGGGGGGGGGGGTTTCTTGATGTTCACCCCTCCCCTCACCACTCACACTCTGTTCACTCCCTTCAGGGTTTATGGTAGTTGTTACAACTGTTGTCTTTTGAGAAACAACAGAGGTAGTTTTCTTTGACTTGAGTTTTGAAACTTCAGTTTTGGTGGCTTTGGTAGGAACCTGTTTGGGAAAAGACACAGATCCCATTGCCACACTGGAAGACAAAGAAACAATGGGGTTGGAGATAGTAGGAGTTATAGAAGTGTTTACCTCACTTACCTGTGGTGCATTCATGATTGGCAAATATACCAATGACACCTGGCTGTTGAGGTTCATTCTCAAAAGGTCTGCAAGGACCCTTTTCTCTTGTGCCCAGCATTTGAGTTTATTATTCTCATTTGATATAACCAATCCTTCAGCAACATGGTTAGCCAATAACATAAAGAATCTAGCATAGTAGATGTTATGTGGTCTATTAGCTTTGTTACCTAATCTGGAACCTAATTCTAGCATGACACAGTTGCTAAAATTAAAATACCTATCAGAAACTAGCATATAAAGCATATTAACAAGAGATGACGTTATGGCATCAAAATTGCTAATCTTCCCAGAGAAAACCTTAATAAAGGCATCTCCAAGAAAACTCCATTCTTTCCTAAGGCCTTTCCTTCTAATGTTACCTAAACTAGCAGAATCAAAAGCATAACCTATGGAATCTAACATAGCAGATACATCTTTATTAGTGTGTGGTGTTATGGCATTATTCACAGGCAACTTAAAGCAAGACTATATATCATCACAGTTAATGCAATAATCCTTACCTTTGAGAGAGAAGGCAATAGTCATATCTGTGGAGTTGAACTCTGTAGTTGTCCAAATCTCCTCAATCACCTCACAGTAGATGGTTGGGGCTTCCAGCATTGCATAGCTTAGTTTACAGTTTTTGATGAAGTCCATCATCTTGTGATAATCAGAATGGGCTTCATTCTTTTCAACCGAGGCTACGAAATTATTCTTTTCATAAACAAATCCTGTTTGAGACATAATTTTGACTACTGGTGCCATTGTTGTGAGTAGAGGTTGCAGAGAAAAACTTGAGAATTTTGGGAGAGAAGGAGAATAAGAATTGCAAGAAAGCGTAAAGTGAAAATAAGAGTTCGATTGGGCTTTTATACTTTCTTGAATTAAAACGAAAATAAAATGATTAAATGATACTTTTAAATAAATTACAGCCGTTTAAGAGGAAAGAAAACTGTAGAAATTCTGAAAACTGCCTTTAACACAAATACATACAACAGTGTATATCTGTATCAACGGTTGAGTAAAAGAATCAACGGTTGTGACTCACTTATAGTAACTGATGTGACATTTCAACGGATAAGGTAAATAGTTATCCGTTGATGATCAACACCATTTTATCCGTTGAAGGATAAAATTACCAGAAATGTATTTGTCTTTCAACGGATAATGAACATCCGTTGATCGAACAATTTTTGCTTTCAACGGATAGGGAATATCCGTTGATAGGACAAGTCTTACTTAAAGCCAACTTTGTTCTTGCAGCAAATTCATTTCAGGCTTCAAGACAGATTATATAGAGAACATAAATTATGAATAATTAAGCATACCTAGCTCACTTACTAATCTTGTGAATGTTGATTTATCAAGTGGCTTGGTAAATATGTCTGCAATCTGCTTTTCACTTGGAACAAAATGAAGTTCCACTGTACCTTTCATCACATGTAATGAAATGGTACTTGATGTCAATGTGCTTGGTTCTTGAGTGCTGTACTGGATTTTCAGTAATGGCAATGGCACTTGTGTTGTCATAAAATATTGGAATTTTGTCAACAGTCAAACCATAGTCAAATAGTTGATTCCTCATCCATAGTATTTGTGCACAACAACTACCAGCAACAATGTACTCAACTTCAGCTGTTGATGTAGAAACAGAATTTTGCTTCTTGCTGAACCATGACACAAGCTTGTTCCCTAGAAATTGACAGGTGCCAGTTGTGCTTTTCCTGTCTATTTTACAGCCGGCATAATCTGCATCTGAGTAGCCAATTAGATCAAATCCAGACTCTCTAGGGTACCAAATTGCTAGATTTGGAGTCCCTTTGAGATATCTGAAGATTCTTTTAATAGCCACTAAGTGAGATTCTTTAGGGCCAGCTTAAAATCTAGTACAGAGACATGTAGAAAACATTATATCAGGTCTACTAGCAGTTAAATATAAAAGTGAGCCAACCATGCCTCTATAACTTGAAATATCCACAGACTTTTCAGCCTTGTTTAATTCAAGCTTGGTGGCAGTGGCCATGGGAGTTTTTGCAGATGAACAATCCATTAAGTCAAACTTCTTTAAAAGATAATAAATATATTTAGTTTGACTAATGAAAATTCCATCACTAACTTGTTTAACTTGTAAACCAAGAAAATAAGTTAGCTCTCCCATCATGCTCATTTCATATTTACTTTGCATTAACTTAGCAAACTTTTTACAAAGCTTATCATCAGTAGATCCAAATATAATATCATCTACATAAATTTGAACAAGTATTTTAGAGCCATTAACATTTCTAAAGAAGAGAGTTTTGTCAACAGTACCTCTTGTGAAGTGATTATCAAGAAGGAATTTTGACAAAGTCTCATACCAGGCTCTAGGTGCTTGCTTTAGTCCATAGAGTGCTTTCAACAGATAATACACATAGTCTGGAAAGTTTGGATCTTCAAATCCTGGAGGTTGGCTTACATAAACTTCTTCCTCCAATTCCCCATTTAGAAATGCACTCTTGACATCCATTTGATAGACTTTGAAATTGGCATGAGCTGTATAGGCTAGAAAGATTCTGATGGCCTCAAGTCTGGCAACTGGAGCAAATGTTTCATCAAAATCTATTCCTTCTTGTTGAGAATAGCCTTTAGCAACCAATCTGGCTTTATTCCTTATGACAATGCCATTTTCATCCATCTTGTTTCTGAATACCCATTTTGTGTCAATAGAACTCTTGTTCTTTGGCTTGGGTACCAGCTTCCATACTCTGTTCCTTTCAAATTGGTTTAGCTCCTCTTGCATTGCTAAAATCCAATCTGGATCCAATAGAGCTTCTTCCACTCTCTTAGGTTCCTCCTGTGATAGAAAGCTACTATACAGACATTCATCTTGAGTAGCCCTTCTAGTTTGCACTTTAGATGTAGCAACCAATGATCAGTTCAAAAGGGTGATTCTTGGTCCATTTCCTTTGAGGTGGTAGATTAGCTCTAGATGAGGTTGCCTCAGTATTGTCATGATGTGAGATAGAATGTTGATTGGTTGAAATTCCCCCTGAGTTGTTGATCCTTTGAAAGGAATTGGGAGCTCTATCAACTGATGAAGTGAATTGATTATCCGTTGACAGACTGTGATCAACGGATGCTTCATTATAAACTTCAACGGATGATGCACTTTTTCTTTCAGCGGATGCTGCATTGCTTCTTTCAACGGAAGCTGAATTATAACTTTCAATGGATGCAGCATTCTGTGCATTATCCAAAGGCAGATTCTGAATTCTTCTTGAGATGTCTTCTTCATCATTCTCATCTTCACTATCATCACAATATATCTCAATGTTGTCAAATTTGAGTCCTTCATGATGTCCCTCATCTGTTAGTCCATCAATCTTTTTATCATCAAACACAACATGCACAGATTCCATGACAATATTGGTTCTTAGATTGTAGACCCTATATAATTTTCCAGCAGAATAACCAATAAATATTCCTTCATCAGCCTTTGCATCAAACTTTCCTTTGTGATCAGATTGATTCCTTAAGATGTAACATTTGCAACCAAAGACATGCAGAAAGTTTAAAGTTGGTTTTCTTCTCTTGAATAATTGATAGGGAGTCATGCCTTTTGCCTGATTGATTAGAGAAATATTCTGAGTGTAACATGCACAGTTAACAGCCTCAGCCCAAAAGTAAGTTGGGAGTTTTGACTCTTCAAGTATAGTCCTTGCAGCTTCAATTAGTGATCTGTTCTTCCTTTCCACCACACCATTTTGTTGTGGGGTCCTTGGAGCTGAGAACTCATGCATGATCCCATTTTCTTCATAGAACAACTTCATGGTTGAATTCTTGAACTCAGTTCCATTGTCACTCCTAATATTCCTTACTTTGAAATCAGGATGATTGTTGACTTGCTTGATATGATTGATAATGATTTCACTAGCTTCATCCTTTGATCCAAGAAAATAGACCCATGAGAACTTAGAGAAATCATCAACAATCACTAGACAATATCTTTTCCTTGAAATTGATAATACATTGACTGGTCCAAAAAGGTCCATGTGTAGCAGTTGTAATGGTTCATCAATTGCAGATTCAAGCTTCTTACTGAATGATACTTTCTTTTGCTTTCCTTTCTGACAAGCATCACACAGTCCATCCCTTGTGAATTCAACTAGAGGCATTCCTCTAACTAAGTCCTTTTTGACTAGATCATTCATTGTCCTGAAATTCAAATGGGACAGCTTCTTGTGCCATAGCCAACTTTCAACTGCACTTGCTTTGCTGAAAAGACAAGTAATGGATTCTGCATCTGTAAAGTTGAAGTCAGCTAAGTACACATATCCTTTTCTAACTCCAGTTAGAACCACTTTATTGTCCTTTTTACTTGTGACAATACAGGCTTCAGAATTGAAGGAAACAGTATTCCCTCTGTCACATAGTTGACTGATGCTCAATAAGTTGTGTTTGAGACCATCAACCAATGCAACTTCATCAATGATGACATTTTCTTTTGTAATCAAGCCATATCCCATAGCGAATCCTTTGCTGTCATCTCCAAAGGTTATGCTAGGGCCAACTCTCTCCTTAAACTCTGTGAACAGGGTTAAATCTCCTGTCATGTGTCTTGAACAGCCACTGTCCAAGTACCATAGATTCCTTCTTTTTCCCTGCACACAACAAAATCAATCAAGTTGATTTTGGTACCCAAGTTTCCTTGGGTCCAGCCTTGTTAGTCTTTTTCCTAGACTTCATTCCTCCTGCATCTTTTGTCTTAGGTAACTTTGGGTCTACCTTGATCTCAGATGTGGTTGGTTGAAGTGTAGGGTTAGTCACAGAATCATTTAGCACATTTGATTGAATTTGATAAGGCATAGATTGTGCAAACATGTTATTCCACATAGGCATATTGTATGACATTTGAGGCATACTAAATGCAGTAAAATAAGGATTATTAATATATGGCATGTTTGCAAAATGTGCATGGGGATTCTGATGAGACATAACAGGCATGACATGCAGAGGTGACATAGACATGTTAGGCATGGAGGGATTTGAAGGCATGGGAGTATTTTTAACAGATTTGCAATTATCAGATAGGTGATTAACACTTTTACAATGCACACAGCTTTTTCTAGGAGCATACCTATCAGGTGTGTAATTGTTATGTTTATTAATCCCTACCTTCCCATTTCTTTTAGATTTTCTCTTAGTTTCCTTCTTATCCTCAACCAACTTAAGCCTATTTCTCAGCTGATCTAAAGTCATATGTCCTATATTCACCTTACTGGCATCTTTGGATGTGCCAGCTCCTTCTTTGACAAAGTTCTTGAGAGTTGAATCATTCTTCTTATTGAGGTTTTTATTTTTAAAATTACTTGCCTATTTTAATTGATGAGCCTTCAACGGATGCTCATTTTCTTCCTTCAACGGATAACTTTCATCATCCGTTGATTCCACATCCGTTGACAATCCATCAATTAATTCTAACTCCTTTTTGTTTTTCTTCCAGGCATCCTCACAGAATGATTCAATTCCCTGAACCTTGGCAATTTGAACACTAACATCCCTAGATGTTTTCCAGGCCTTGATTACCTCTTGTTCACTTTCTAACTGTTTAGAAAGAATTTCTACCTTCTTAACAGCTTCTTCTAGTTCACTCTCAACAGTCAAGCATTTAAGTTTAATCTTTTCAAGTTCAATTACCTGATTCTCTAACACAGCATTCCTATCACTTAAGAACACATTATTCTCTTTGATCCTAGTGTTTTCTTTAGCTAGTGATTTAAGGGAAACACGTAAATGATATAATTCATTGGACATATCATGTATGGCTTCATTGCATTCATGTTTAGAAAGCTGAGAGAGATCAGTAGTAATTACCTGGTTGCTTGATGAACTAGTTTTATTTTCATCAGAATTAGCCATCAGGGCTAGGTTGACATATTCCACATCATCATCTTCATTGACCCCATCTGCTGCCCAATCATCTTGAGTGAGAAAAGCTCTTTCCTTTTGTTTGAGCAAATCAAAATACTTCTTTTTGTAATCAACTTGCTCAAATTTCTTTTTATCAGAAGTTGGCTTCCTGCACTCACTTGCAAAGTGTCCACTAATGCCACAGTTGTAACATTTGAACTTTGATTTGTCCACCATGTTTTTGTTTGGCTTAGTGAATTTTGTATTTTTCCTGAACTTCATCTTTGCAAACCTCCTGGACAGAAAGGCCAGATGTTCATCAATATCATCAGATTCATCCTGACTGGAATTGTCTTCATCCTCAGCAACTTGCTCTTTACCCTTGCTTGATTCTGATATGCTTGTGCCAATTTTGAGACTTGGCATTGTCTTTTCCTCATTCCTGGCTTCAACTTTTTCACTGTCAGCTACAAGTGCAACTGATCCTCCTTTTCTCTTTCCCTTTTCCAACAGCTCATCTTGCTCCATCTCAAGTTCATAAGTCTTCAAAATTCCATATAATCTTTCAAGTGTGAAGTCCTTATAATCTTGAGAATTTCTTAGAGAAACAGTCATAGGCTTCCATTCCTTTGGTAGAGACCTTAGAAATTTTAAATTGGAGTCCTTGACTTGGTACACTCTCCCATACAGCTTTAATCCATTCAATAGTTTCTGAAATCTGTTGAAGGTATCATTCAATGATTCTCCTTCTTCAAAGTGAAAATATTGATACTGTTGAATGAGAAGCTGCATTTTGTTTTCTCTAACTTGCTCAGTGCCTTCACAGATAAGCTGCACAGTATCCCAAATTTCCTTAGCAGTTTGGCTGTTGATGACATTGTCAAACATATCTTGATCCAAGCCATTAAACAGAATGTTCATGGCTTTCTAGTCCTTGTGGACCTCTTCAATATCTTCAACAGTCCATTCTGCCTTTGGCTTGGGAATAGACTGTCCAACAACAAGTGTAGCAGTAGCAGCTGTGGCCACCTTGTGTGGGATGTGAGGACCATTTTCAATGCAGTTGATGTAGCTTTCATCTTGAGAGAGAAGATGTAAATGCATCTTCACTTTCCAATGTTGATAGTTATCTCTTTCCAGGATTGGAATCTTTACACCAATATCCTTCTTACTCATGATGTTAGCAGAATAGATCTTTAAACTCTTTGAATGTTAAGAGCTTGCTCTGATACCAATTGTTATTCCCTGTGGACTAACAATGAGATTTACAGAAGGGGGGTTGAATGTAAATCTCAAAACTTTTTCAAGTTTTGAGCAGTTTCTAAGGCTAAGTGTTTTTGAGAACAAGTGTGTGAATTGCTTGAAGCTAATACAGACAGATATATATTCAAACACAAATGTAAAGAACACAAAGAACTTAAAAACTTTTATGGTGGATTTGTTGTTCCACCAGAGATGTGTTATTTCAGAAAATCTGTGATTCAAAATTAAATCACAGCTGCTTCCTAGTACAAACTAGATGATTTTCTCTCTGGATATTTCTAAACAGCTCTGGAAAATTCTTATCTAATTACTAGCTGCTACTTGGTTTATATATCACCAAGTTTACAAGTGAAGACAAAACTGTAAAATACAATTAAAAAGATTCTTCACATGTTTCTTCTTCATTTCTCTATCCAATGCAATTTAGGATAATCTGTGAATCTTTGAATACTCCCTTGTTTGCATCAGAATGAAAATGCTGCATTTTCTTGATTCCTCCTAGAGGCTTCCACATTCCAGTTTGTCTCTATCAACCCATGTGCCTCTGTCAGCTTGTGAATTGTCACTATCAACTGCTAATGAACTAAGCATCCGTTGAAGCTTTCATCCGTTGATGCCTTATCCGTTGAGTCTTTAGCCGTTGAAGCTTTATCCGTTGATGCATTATCAGTTGAAGTCTTATCCGTTGAAGCACTTATCCGTTGATGGATATTATAAGTTGAAGCATTAGAGACATCCGTTGAAGCTTTGTTTCTTATCCGTTGAAGGTCTTCAATATCCGTTGTTACTTCTTCACTTATACAAAATTACAAGGCATTAAATATTTACAATTAGCCCTCCTATTTGCATATCCATTAGTAGTCAACATGACTGATAATTTCCTACAACATCTAAGAATTACAACTTGAATCCAGAGAATGAAATGTGCTACAATACTAAACTTATTGCTAAGTAAAGCTACTCCTTCAACGGATAGCCAAGATGGTCTTATCCGTTGAGGCTACAAACACTAGATTTCTACTTAAGTGTTTTGTTTAACTTATCATCAAACTAATACACATATTCCTAACAATAAATCATTATACTTATCGAGATGTCAAGATCTCTATGTGCCTAATTAGAGATCTCGAGTAAAATTCTCAAAGTACAAAATCACATACCAGTTCAATATTCAAGATTAACAATCAACAAACAATCCAAACAGTTCGATTAACAAGTCTACAAAAAGCAGCTTGAAGAATGTGCAAGATCAATGGTGAAGATTAACTGACAGAGGAAGATTAAAATTATCACAGGATGCTAAAGATATGCTAAGCCAGAAATGGAAGATTTACTTTTCTATAAATAGAAATGACAAGTGACAGTTTAGAAAAGCTAATAGAATGTGTTATTGTACACCGTGTAAACCAGCAGTTAACTGAATTATAAAATTAACACTGGTCCTTTAATCAGTTGTAACAATTAAGATCAAATTTCTTGTAACACTCTTAAGGAGAAGCTAAGCTCTTTATCAACAAAGAGCCTAGAAATTTTGTAGCAAAATAGTCTTAATTTTAAAATAAAATTAAGTGAGTTTTGAAGATTTGTGTTCTTTATTTTCTGCAAGCTTAATTTCTGCATGAACACATTTTACTACAAGATTTAATTTACTTTGTTCAACCATAAACATTCAAAAAAAGCCCAAAAACAGTAAAACAGATTCACCCCCCCTGTGTGTTATTCATTTCCTAACAAGTGGTATTATAGCAAAATCTGAAAGTAAACAAATTCAAGAACTTGGAAGAATGAATACATAGAAAATCAGTAGCATCAAAATTCCTACCTTTGACAAAGCTAACTACACTCTTTGGAAAAAGAAAATGATGATGTTTATCAGGATGGCCAATCCCCTCTACATTCAGATCCTCAAGAATGGGCCCTTCATTCCTATGGTTAGAGTTGAGGAATCTACAGATGGAGACATGGTTATCCCAACTCATTATGCTCCAAAAGATCCTTCTGAGTATATTGAGCCTGAAAAAGAGAAAGTTTCCCTGGATAGTAGCTTGCAATTAATATTGATTGAGTCACTTGACAATGTGATGTACAACAACATTGTCAATTGTGACACTGCCAAGAAAATATGAGAAAAGATTGAGATACTCTGTGAGAGAACTGAGGAAGTTAGGTCAAACCAAAGAAGAATACTGATTTCACAGTATGAGGGTTTTATGACAAAGCCAAAAGAAAGCATTACTGATGTGTTTGAAAGATTCAATAACCTGATAAATGACTTGCAACTTCATGACAAATACTATAAAGCTGAAGAAGTGAACCTAAAGTTCTTTCTTACTCTCCATGATCATTTGGAACAGAAAATCTCAACAATCAGGGAAGGGAGAGACTTAAGTAGAATAACACTAGAAGTTCTATATGAAATTTCAAAACATATGAACTATAGATGATTCAAAGGCAAGCATTGAGATCTGGTCAAGGACATGTTGTGGATGGCTCAAGTGATTTAATTGTAAATAAAAGCCAAACATCTAATGATGAACCAATATCTCAAACTCCAGTTGCCTCAACAAGTGAGCAAAGAACAAATGATTCATATGAACAAGTCATTCTGGAATTGGAAAAAGATGAGTTCTACACTCTTGAAGAACTAGATGAGCTAGATTAGTCATGGCCTATTTGGCTAGAAAATTCTCTAATATTAGAGTAAAGAAGCCAAGATACTTAAAGAGTAAAGGACAATCTTTCAACAAAGATAACAGCTGGAAAGAAAAAAGGAAGTACAATTCTGATAGTAAGAATGGCTACAAAACTGGATCTGTTGACAGATCTAATATAATGTGCTTCAATTGTGATGAATTAGGCCACTTTGCTATAGAATGCAGGAAATCCAAGAAAGCAAAGAAAGACAAAGCTTATCTTATCTGGAAGCAAAGTACGAAGCTCTTCTAAAAAAGCAGCAAAGCAAATGTTAGGTCACACAACACTGTAGAAGGGGATTGAATACAGTATTTTCACAATCAAATCGATTTAACACAAGTACGTAACAAAGATCGAGTATATTAAATAAACTCTGTTATAATAAGAACTGTTGTTCTCTCTCAGTGATGAACAAATATCACTAAGAGCTGCTAGGTTACAATGTATAATCTTCTCGATTATGATAACACATATAGTGTAAACCCTAAGTCCGTGTTTATATAGTACACAATTATAAGATAACTTCTAATTGATATGGAATATAATTCTGTCTCCTAAAATATATCAATCAGATATCTTCTACAAGTCTTCCATTCTTCTAACTCTTTCCATGCATATCTTCTTTTGTTTTAGTCTTGATCTTCTACTGTAAATCAGCTTCCTTCCTTAACTGTAAGTCTTCCCACACTTAAGTTCTGATATGAACTTAAGTTCTGATATTATGTTCTGACTTCCAGTGAGTCCTGATTCCAGTAAGTCCTGATATGACCTGTTTGTTAAGATCTGAAAACTAAACATGAATCATATTAGACATGACATCTCAAATATATCTAACAATCTCCCCCAACTTGTAAATTATGCAAAATATACAAGTTAATAGATTTGATGATGTCAAAAATATTTAAGTACAAATGCAATAAGAGTTTAACTAGATAACTAACTACAACTTACAGTCCTTGTAGCTTTTACCAATCTCACTGAGTCAATCTGAATCCATAATGATTCTTGACAAAGCTTGATATCAGCTTTTCTTCTCTAATCCTCAGGACTTGAGACATTGTAGTCTTGACTTGCTTCATCTCTTCATTCTGACTTCCAATCTGATAGATTGCAGTCCTTAAAGCAGAGATATGGTTTCATTCTAAACCATCATTCAGTCTTATTACCCTAGGATGAGAAGAATCTTCATTATGGCATAGACATTTCTCATTCAGTAACATTTCAAGCTTAGCAGAATCCTTCTTCATTGGAGTTTCACTTCCATCATTTTCAACAATATTAGGAATGAATTATGTAACTCTTGAAACAAAAATTCTTGCTTTATCTCTGATGGTCTTCAATATGAAGTTTGACCTTCTCCTGGTAATATCAGACTTTACCTCTAAAAGGTAATGAAAGAATTGAAGTTCTTTCAGTGATTTGTTTAACACATCTGATTCTGACATCTGATATGTCCTTCCATCTTCAAGAAATTTTCCTTGACATTGTGCTTATCATGAGCATCCAGTACCACTTGAACAGAGATAACCTTATCAAGGTGTTTCTGTGTAACATCTTCAAGAGGTTTGTCAGTCAATAAAAATGGATCTCTAGTAACAACTTCAACTCCTGTTTTTATTTTAGCTTCATCAAAACCTAGCCCAGCACTGTCTCTTGGTTCTCTAGCATTTAACCCAATAGTCATGAATGTAGACAAGAATTGGCTTTTCTTTGGATCTGATGGTTTGACATTTTTCCACAGAAGTTTCTTTTTATCAGCTACTTTCATCTTTTCTAAATCAACTTGAGCACTGTCAGAGGTTGACTTGATGACTTTATCAGAACTTGTTGTTTCAGTTATAGCTTGTTGTTCTTGACTCTGAACAACTTGAGCCTTGTCAGAGGTTGTCTTTGATTCTTCAGAAATCTTCTTTCTTTTCAGAGTTTGAACATCTTTATCTTCAGCAAGAATATCATCAGTAACTTAAACCATTTTACACACTGGCTTTATCAGAATTTGAGGAATTTTCATCTCCAGTGGCTTTGTTGGTTCATCAACTATTCCTTTCCCTTTGTCTTTGGGATCAATCTCAGTTTGTGATATAGTCTTGGGCTTTGATGCCTCAGTATGTGACTTCTTCTTGATCATAATGCCTTTTACCTTAGGCCTTGGAGGTTTCTTTGCAACAGAAGATTTTGGCTTTGGATTTTTCTTTTCAGCTTTAAATCTAGCTTCTTCCTCCTTGAGATTTTCTAAATCCATTCCTGGATTATGCTTCAGAAACAATCATTTAGAAATTTCCTCATCAAGTGTCTGAATCTTGGGATTCTTGTAGTAGATTGTAGTCTGCTTCCCCTTGAGCTTCAGAGTTTGCATAAACCTTTGAGAATCTTGACTTCCACCTTGTATCAAAACATCAGGCTTTGTCAGACTTTGCTCATCAGAACTTGATATCATATTTTGAGTTTTAGTACTTGCTATCAGATTTTGAGTTTGAGCAGCTTCAGAACTTGTCTTCTTTTGAGTAGAAGATTTTCTTGCATCAGTAATTAGTTTCCTTGAAGAAACCTTATTGCTCTGCTCTTTTCCTTGAATTCGACCTCTACCCTTGCTAGGGTTTCCCTGGTCATCAGCTTCATCATCTTTCTTCTTCAGTAATTGATCATTAGAGCATTTGGACTTAACTATCTTCTCCCTCTTTTTGGCATCATCTGATAGTAGGAGTGAGAGAAGAAGTTCCACTGAAGATTGAATATCATTCAATTGAGTCTGTTGAGAAGTTTGATTAGCCAGGACCTCAGAGATTTGGGCCTGTTGCTTCTCTTGAGCTTTCTCAATTGCTTCTACCTTTTCAGAAATAGGTTTGATAAACCTCTTTTTGTCAAGGTTGGTCTCCATATCTAGCTTTTCATCTTTTTCAAGAAGCTTATCAACCTTTTTCTTGAGTTTGTGAGTGTAGATCTTGAAGGTTCTTGGTAGATAGAGCAGTGATCTTGAGCTGTTTCTTGATATCAGAATTTATCACAAGCTCATCAGCTTTAGCAATATGCTCTGTCAGAACTTTAGAGCTTTTAGAGCTTGGAATGAAATCAGTTTCATTCCACTTCTTGGTCCACTCTACTCCTCTATGAGTTTCATCCCAAGGTACAGGAGCATCCTGTTCAACAAATTTCTTGACCTATACTTCCTTTTCAAGTACAGGAGCTGGAGGATGTACTGAGACACTGTCTCCAGAACTTGATGAAGACTCATTATCCTCTGATAACACAATAGTGTGTGAGGCTATAGGAGTTTCTGATTCAATTTCATCTAAATTCTGATCTTCAGGTTCTTGATCCAGAATTGGTTTAGATGGTATCTCAACATCAGCATTTAAGATTGGAGAATGAGTTGGAGATGTCTGAGCTGTTGTAGGAGCTTCCAAATATAGAATAGTAGGAATGTGTAGCCTATTGATGTCAATTTCAGGACTTAAGCCTGAATCTTCAACTGTAACATCTTCATGAAGAGGAGAGACTGGAGGTGTAACCACTGTATCAGGAACAGTGTCTTGGTCTTTAGCTGGAGGTGGTAGAGATTCAATGATAATTGGCTCTTTTGAGATCAGAGATTCCTGATCTCCTTCCTCAGCTTCTTCAGTATCTTCTGATGGAGGCTTAGCCAAATGCCTCTTAGCCCTCATTTTCTTCAATCTCCTTGCCAATGAAGGAGTTGCTTGAGCATCAGAACTAGCAGTTCTCTTTCTTTTCAAGGTATCAGAAACATGAGCTGCAGTTTCTTTTTGAGAAGTGACATTCTCAGCTTCAACTGTCACAGGTTCTGATGCATGAACCTGTGCTTCCTCTTCACTATCAGATTCATCCCTGAGAATCATTTTCCTTCTCTTTTGTGAAGGCTGAGGAACAGACTTTATCCTCTTTGGTCTAGAAGGTGAAGGTCTGATAGTATGTGCTGATGATTGAGGTTGAGATGACTGTGTTGGTTTGAAATATGTCCTGATGGTAGGTTGTGGTTGTGGTTAAGAAGTGGTTGGTTGTGTATTGGTTGGAGGTTCTGATGGAGGTTGGGATGGTTGAACATCAGGATATAAGGCAGTGTAGGTGGCTGGAACAGAATTTACCAAAAACTGTTGGACTAATATGAGAATTTGGAGGGGTCTCAAAACAGTTTTCTTATTATCAGCAGATAATAAGTCAGTAAAAGCTCTCTTAGCTAGCTTAAATGGTTCAATTAGCTCACTAGCTAATTGGGGTGCATCAGAACAACAAGAATATAAATAAGCTGACAAAATCTAGAAAAATATACAGTGTTTCTATCTTCTGTCATCTTATCCCCAATAAAGCCTAAAACAACATTTGCATAATCAAAATGAGTTTGATTTATAAGAGCATACCCGATTTGTTGACTGAGAATTGGGATTGCATCAAAATTAGAACACTTATTTGTAAAAGTCCTGTTGAATATGTGCATTTTTCTGGAAGATGGAGTGCTTGTCGAACTGTGGCCAAAGTCACCACATGGGCATCCTCCCCTATAGTAAAGACAATACTTGGGGACCCATTGGCACCACCATCATCATACATGCCTGACCTCCAGAACTCCAGCACTTGAGTTCCTGAGAATGTGTCTGGTTGGGTCAGTGCATAACTTATCTCAGAGTTAGCGATAAAGTCCTGAACGAAATGAAGATCTGATGGGGCTTCACTCTTGCTAAGAATAACCAAGTAATTGTTGGGGACAAACTTTTCCATTGAAAATAATATCTTTTGGTGCCATTTCTGTAAGAAATAAGTGAGAAAATATATTGTGCACAAGATGTTTGATAAAAGTCATGTATGAAAAAGCTTCAGAGAATATTAGAGAGAGAGAGAATAAGAGAGATTAAGAATAGAAAAGTAGGTAAAATATTAGAAAATCTTTTAACTCCCATATATATACTCTCTCCACTCAATAGTCTTTTTTAGAAGTAAAATTGACACTTGTACACCTGTCAGCCAGTAAATAGTTAAAGCAGAGTTAGTGGACACGAGAAATAAGCAATAATTAACGTGCACATGCAGTTTTTCAAGACAACACATTTATCACTAACCCAAATGATTATGACTATTTTTATCTCACTTAATTATATTCTGATTAAATATTACCATTTCAGTATTTACCACAAATAAGTCAAGTAAAGAATAATGTCACATAAGCATCAGAGTTTCCATCAAAATTTAATATCAGAACTTGACTATTATCAGATTTTAACAGCCATCGGAACATGGCTTCTTAACTCAAAAAGTGAATGTTTGTATTTGTGATTCTTCATACAAATACTAACTTGTTACTCACAGTTTAATCATCAGAACTTCCATCAGAACTTGTCCTCAGAATTTATGCATATGACACTTAACTGTTTATCTGAAACAACTTGATCACCACAGTAATTTTCATCATTCATATGGAGTGATAGTTTGTGCTTTTGCAAAATATCAGATAAAGATTAAAGTCTGATAAACTTCAGTACATCTTAGAAATAAGGCATAACTTATAAAAGTTCTTAAAATCTGTCATTAATAATGAAGTCTACTATAGGATAAATTTGTGCATGAGTCCACCTTAACTATTTGTGCTCATTTTATGCATCTTTTAAAATTCTTTTTCACAGTGGCTTCTCAGTGTAAATGAGTCACAACTGCTATCAGAATTTATGCTATTATAAGAGTATTTCTCCAGTAATCAGAGAATATGAAAAGTCACTAAGAAAAATTTATTTGCTTTTCTAATGCATATTACTTAATACCAGCAATGCACTTGGGTCTTCCCTTCCACATTTTTACTCTAGAGCTCAAAGGAGTACCCGACTTTAATTTTCTTTTCTTCAGATAAGTGAGGCTCATCAGCATTTAGTTCATCCTTAAGATTTTCTGACATCATAATTTGACAGATAAGAAGCAAGAATCTAGTTTGTGACTTAGTAATAAGATACACAAAGTAAATTTGACTAAGCTCAAAATCATAATTTGCTTGTGTTAATGAATTTTCACATAAACAACTAATTCAAATATGGGATTTCTAGTATGTTAAAGACTACTAGGTCAGCATCTAGCACAGTAATCCTCATTGGATTGAATAGTCACAGAACATTCAAATCACTATAAGAGTATATAGATCCACATCAGATAACAATCAGCATTTAGTGTATTTCAATTTAAGTATAGATTACATGAAGATAAGATAATCTGTAAACACTGATCATAAAGTCTGATGCATGAGATCAAAAACTAAGCAGATTTAGAGAAAGAACCTGAAACCATTCCAAGTTCATTTACCAGCCTTGTAAAAGTAGCTTCACATAGTGGTTTTGTGAAGATATCTGCTAGTTGTTGATCTGTTGGAACAAAATATAATTCCACTGTACCTTCCATCACATGTTCCCTTATGAAATGGTACCTTATGCTGATGTGCTTTGTCATTGAGTGTTGAACTGGATTACCTGTCATAGCAATAGCACTTTGATTATCACAATAAATAGGTATTTTAGAAAATTCTAACCCATAATCCAGTAACTGATTCTTCATCCAAAGAATTTGTGCACAACAGCTTCCTGCAGCAATATATTCTGCTTATGCAGTTGATGTGGAAATTGATTTCTGTTTCTTGCTAAACCAAGAAACTAATCTACCTCCAAGAAATTGGCAGCTTCCACTTGTGCTTTTCCTGTCTATTTTGCATCCTGCAAAATCTGCATCTGAGTAACCTATTAGCTTAAAATCTGATTCTCTAGGATACCACAATCCTAGATCAGTTGTACCCTTGAGGTACTTGAAAATTCTTTCCACAGTTACTAGATGAGGTTCTCTTGGATTAGCCTGAAATCTTGCACAAAGACAGGTAGCATACATGATATCAGGTCTACTTACAGTTAAATAGAGTAAGAAGCCAATCATACCTCTGTAGTTAGTAATATCTACTGATGAACCAATATCTTTATCCAACTTGGTTGCAGTGGCCATGGGGGTGGATGTAGTTGAACAGTCTTGCATTCCAAATTTCTTGAGTAAATTTCTGGTGTACTTGGATTGACAGATAAAAGTACCTTCTTCATTTTACTTGACTTGAAGTCCCAGAAAATAACTAAGTTCTCCCATCATACTCATTTGATATCTTGATTGCATTAGCTTTGCAAACCTTTTACAGAATTTGGCATTTGTAGAACCAAATATGATATCATCAACATATATCTGTACCAAAAGTAAGTCATTTCCATGGCTGAGGTAGAACAATGTTTTACCAATTGTACCTCTGTGAAATCCACTTTCCAGAAGGAATTGAGCTAAAGTCTCATACCATGCTCTTGGAGCTTGCTTAAGGCCATAAAGTGTTTTGTCAAGCCCGTAGACATGATTTGGAAATTTTGAATCTACAAATCCTGGAGGTTGTTCAACATAAACCTCTTCTTCCAATTCTCCACTGAGAAAAGCAATTTTCACATTCATTTGAAAGGCTTTAAACTTTTTGTGAGCAGCATAAGCCAAAAAGATTCTTATGGCTTCCAATCTAGCAACTGGTGCAAATGTTTCATCATAATCAATACCCTCCTATTGAGAGTAGCCTTTAGTAACCAGCCTTGCTTTGTTTTTTGTAATTATGCCATCACTGTCAGTTTTGTTTCTGAACACCCACTTTGTGCCAACAACTGATCTGTTCTTTGGTCTTGGCACTAGGGTCCATACTTTATTTCTTTCAAATTCATTTAACTCTTCCTGCATTGCTTGCACCCAATCAGAATCTTGAAGAGCTTCTTCCACTTTCTTTGGTTCAGTCTGAGATAGAAAAGAATGAGAGATTCATTTGATGTTATAGTTCTAGTTCTGACACCTGCTTCAGGATCTCCAATTATTAAGTCATGTGTATGTGATTTGGTCCACTTCCTTGCAGATGGAAGTTGATTTCTAGAACTGGATCATCCCCCATGATCCATGCTATCTTCATCAACATTTTCTGATACTCCCCCTTTAGTTATGCTCTCTGAGACTTCAGAATTTGAGTTAGATCTTTCAGGATTTGAAGAATCAGAGTTTCCAGAATTATCAGAATTTGGCTCATCAGAACTTGATGAATCAGAACTTGAAGTGCCAGTGAGAGGTTCTGATGCTTTCTGAGAGTCTTGAGTTGTGGTAGGATCTTCAGCTTGCTCCCCCTGGATAGGTGCATTTTCCTTTGGAGTTGTTACCACAATTTCAATGACATCAGAACTTAACTCGTCAGAACTTACATGATCAGAGTTTAAATCTTCAGAATTTACAGAATCAGAATTTAAATCTTCATTTTCAAATCTCAGTCGATCATGATCATTGAAATCTTTAAGTCCAGTAATCTTCTTATCATCAAAAGATACATTGATAGATTCCATGACAACCCTTGTTCTTAAATTGTAGACTCTGAAGTCTTTTGTGGAAAATGGATATCCAATAAAAATTCTTTCATCAGTTTTTAGATCAAATTTTTACAGCTGTTCATGATGAGTCTTAAGAACAAAACACTTACAACCAAATACATGAAAGTATTTCAGATTTGGCTTCTTTTTCTTCACCATCTCATATGGTGTTTTTCTATGCTTGTTTATGAGTGTAGCATTTTGTGTAAAATAAGCAGTCTGCACAGCTTCAGCCCAAAAGTAGGTTGGTAGCTTTGCTTCATCAAGCATAGTTCGTGCAGCTTCAATGAGAGTCATGTTCTTTCTTTCTACAACTCCATTTTGCTGTGGAATTACAGGTGCAGAAAATTCCTATTTGATTCCATGCTTTTTACTAGACTCTTCCATGATTGCATTCTTGAACTCAGTGCCATTATCACTTCTTATAATTTTAACAGAATCTTTGACCAACTTATCCAGCTGTCTGACATGATCAATTAGAGTAGATGCAGTTTCATTCTTCTTGTGCAAGAAATACACCCAAGTGTACCTTGTGAACTCATCCACTATAACCATAACATATTTCTTCTTTGCAATAGACATGACATTGACTGGACCAAATAGATCAACATGCAGTAGCTGATAAGGCTCAAGAATTGAAGATTCAGTTTTGCTCTTGAAAGAAGATTTTCTTTGTTTTGCCTTTTGATAAGAATCACAAAGGCCATCAGGAGAAAATACTGATTTTGGCAGTCCACTCAGAAGATCTTTCTTTACAAGCTCATTTATGTTGTTGAAATTTAAATGAGAGAGTCTTTTGTGCCAATTCCAGCTTTCTTCAATTGATACTCTACTCAACAGACAGATTGCAGAACCATCAGAACTTGTTGAAAGTCTGGCTTCATAAATGTTACCATGTCTGTAACCTTTCAGAACCACTTTACCTGTAGAATTACTTACAACTTCACAGTGTTCTTCAAAGAAATCCACATGATAATCTTTGTCACAAATTTGACTCACACTTAGCAGATTGTGTTTAAGTCCTGAGACAAGAGCTACTGTTTCAATGATAACATTCCCAAGATTGATATTTCCATATCCTAGAGTTTTTCCCATATTACCATCTCCATAAGAAACTCCTGGGCCAGCTTTCTCCACAAAGTTTGATAGCAGGGATTTATTTCCAGTCATATGTTCTGAACATCCACTGTCCAACACTAGGATATCTTTCCTGTTGCCCTGCAATCACAAAGACCACTAATGGTTATTTTTAAGGACCCAGACTTGCTTGGATCCTTTGGTCTTTTTAAGGACACTAGAAGGAATTAAAGTAACTTTCTTCAAAGAAGGCTTTATTTGATTATAATCATAGTACAAACTATGATATTCCTTACAAGTATAAATGGAATGTCGTAAACTACCACAATGAAAATAAGGATTTTGTGGCTTAAATCTAACAGACTGACTCTTAATTCCTGATCTAGGAGGTAAAGAGTTTATATTCTTATTCTTCTTGCAAAAAGAAGCAAGATGGTTAGTGTTTCCACAGTTATAGCATTTCTTTCTAGGAGCATTAGGAACAGGCATATAATTATTGCTTTTGTTCACACCATCCTTTCCATTCCTATTTTTCCTAGCTTCCTTTACCTTTTTAACATTCCTAATCTTTTTCAGCTTATGCTTAAGCTGCTTCTTTATTATTAAGCCTATGTTTACTTGAGCTAGTTTATCCTGTTCTAATTTGTCATAAGTTGACTTCTCTTTAACTTCTGTCACAGACACTTTCATCTTGTTAGAATCAGACTTTACAGTTTTAGCTACAAACTTAACAGGATTTACCTTTGGCTTAGCAGTCTGTTTAACAACAATTGGCTCAATTTGTTCAGTTCCTTTTTCACTTTTATCATCTCCATAACCTAAGCCCTCTCTCCAGTTTCCACTACTTAATAAATTCTGAGTTGATCTGCCAGAGTTAGTCCAAGTTCTGATAATCTCTCTTTCTTTTTCTAAGTCAGCTTTTAGAGATTCATTCAATTTTAACACTTCATCTCTAACATATAAAGCATCATCTTTTTCTTTCTTAGTTTGATGAAGAACAACTAACTCCTTTTCTAAATAATCATTTCTCTTTTTATAAGCAGAATTTTCAGATGTTAATCTTTCACATGTTAAAGTATGATCTCTATAACTAATAAGCATGGTTTTAAGATATAATCTCAACTCAATAATATCATCAGTATGAAAAGCATAAGTTGTTTGCGGTACCTTCAATTCAACAGTTTCAGGGCTGCTATCAGCATTTGCCATCAAGGCATAGTTCACCTCATCTTCAGAATCTAAAGTGTCTATCCAGCTTTTCTTCTTTGTGACAAGTTCCTTGCCTTTGTCACTTTTTCCTTTCTTGCAGTCAGGAGATATGTGGCCTCTTTCACCATAATTGTAGCATTTGACATTTGAGTTGTCTCCTCTGTCAGACTTTCCTCCCTTGCCTTCAGACTTTCTGAACCCTTTCTTATCAGAACTTACACCTTTTCTGGAACTTCTTTCCCTTTCTGAATTTCCTGTAGGCTATCTTTGTGATACCCTTCACCATAAGAGCACACAATTTCATCATCTCTTCATCAACATCCATTTCAGATAAGCTTTCAGTTTCTGAATCATCATTATCAGAATATGATGACTCTGAATCAGACTTTATGATGACAGCCTTTCCTTTGCCCCTCTTTGAGGCAACGACTTTAGGAGATTCCTCCTCATCCTTAAGAGCAACTGTCCTTGACTTTCTTCCATGCCTCTTGCTCCTTTGATCCATCTCAAGTTCATAAGTCTTGAGCATACCATAAATTTCATCAAGAGTAGTTTCAGTAAGGTCATAGTTGTCTCTTATGGTAGTAGACTTCAAATCCCAATTTTTAGGAAGGGCTAAAAGGAATTTTAGATTTGAATCTTCAAGATCATATTCCTTGTCCACTAGTAACAGATCATTCAAGAGTTTGACATACCTGTCATATAAGTCAGTTAATGACTCATCATCTTTTGAGTCAAAGTGCTCATACTCTTGAGTGAGTATAGTCCTCATGTTCTTCTTGATTGCATCAGTTCCCTGGCATCTTGTCTCCAGAGCTTCCCATATCTCCTTTGCAGTCTTGCAATGTATTACCCTGTATGACATGACATTATCAATGGCACTATGCATCAAATGCCTTACCTTTGCATCCTTGGAAATAGATGAGATGTCTTCAGTTGTGTACTAACTTTTCTCCTTTGGTATGGTCTATTCTGGTTGATCAGCAACTACAACAGAGAGCTTGGTAGGCTTATGTGGTCCTTCATTAATTCTGTCAAGGTATTCTGGATCTGTAGCTTCCAGAAATATAGCCATCTTCACTTTCCATATGGGATACTCAGAAGGTCTCATTACGGGAACCCTAATAGTATCATATCAACAGTGGGTTTGAGTCTTTTGAGTTTCTTCAGTTTTGGTGGGCTTGGTTGGAGTTTGTGCTTCTTCAGACATGATTATTTGGATCTTTACTGTATGTGTGTTAACATATAAGTTCTGATACCAATTGTTAGATCACACAACACTGTAGAAGGGGGTTGAATACAGTATTTTCACAATCAAATCGATTTAACATAAGTACGTAACAAAGATCAAGTATATTGAATAAACTCTGTTACAATAAGAACTGTTGTTCTCTCTCAGTGATGAACAAATATCACTAAGAGCTGCTAGGTTACAATGTATAATCTTCTCGATTATGATAACACATATAGTGTAAACCCTAAGTCTGTGTTTATATAGTACACAGTTACAAGATAACTTCTAATTGATATGGAATATAATTTTGTCTCCTAAAATATATCAATCAGATATCTTCTACAAGTCTTCCAGTATTTTAACTCTTTTCATGCATATCTTCTTTTGTTTTAGTCTTGATCTTCTACTGTAAATCAGCTTCCTTCCTTAACTGTAAGTCTTCCCGCACTTAAGTTCTGATATGACCTTAAGTTCTGATATTAAGTTCTGACTTCCAGTAAGTCCTGATATGACCTATTTGTTAAGATCTGAAATCTAAACATGAATCATATTAGACATGATATCTCAAATATATCTAACAGCAAAGCTTATATTACAGAGGGAAAGAGTTGGGATGATTCAAATAATGATGAAGATGAGGAAGTTGGAAACTATGCTCTAATGGCTTTGGAGCAAGGTGAATCATCCTCATCAAAAGCACATGCACCAACTCTTACCACCATTGATTTAAATGTGAATCAATATAAGGAAACTGTTGAAAAGATGAGCATAGAAATGTTTTACATTCACACAAGCATGGTTGCTGCTAATGAAGAAGTTAGCAGATTAACAAAGATAAACGAGAAGCTTGAAAGTGAGAAGCAAGAAACTGAATTATTGTTGGTGGAGCTTGAAGCTTTAAAACAAGAAAATGCATATCTAAAGAACAAGATCAAGTGTGCAAATGAAATTGAAGCAGTGCTAAGGGAGAAGCTGGAAAAGAATGAAGTGAAGATGAAATCTTTCAGAAATGCATCTGAACTGGTTGGACAGTACCATGAGAAGAATAAGCCATGTGCAAAAATTGCTATTGGCCTTGACTATGATGCCATGAATGACAAAAAGAAGATTGTAGGTGACAAAGGGAAAGCAAAGAAAACTTAAAATGCTCCAACATTTTTGAAAGAGGTTAATGCACCTATATTCAAAGCATGTGAAGTCAACTTCAGTGAAGAAGAATTGATTATCAAGAAAGAAATTGCTGATGAGGATAAAGAGAAGAAAACTGAAGAATCAATTCAGTCTTCCAATACTGAAGAGAAGCTTATGAACAAACAAAGTCCCAAGACTCCTGTTAAAGAAACCAAAATCGGAGATGCAAGAAAGAAAAAGAAAAATAGAAATGGAAAAATAGGGATAAAAAAGCAACAATTTTATTTATGTTGCAGATGCTCCAAGAAAGAAATGTGAAAAATGTGGCTATGTGAATCACCTAACTCACCTTTGTAAAAATGCAGTTAGCAAGCCAACTGAAGGAGCTTGCAAATACAATGAAGCAAATATAAATGATCACTACTCATTCTGTGACAAGTTTGACTGCATCCCTTGCAATTTGAAAGTGATGAATAGCTGCTACAAACTGAGAGTAGACCTTAAAGAAACAAGAACTGGATCTACAACAGAAAGGGAAAAAGCTCAACAATCAATGAACTCTATTTTATCTGAAACTAATCATTCTACTTCTGCTAAATCAGTTAACAAGAAGAATTTACCCAACACTGCTTGGGTTGCTAAACACACTTAGAATTTATTGCGTGCAGGGCAAAATGAAGAAAGTCATATGGATCATAGACAGTGGATGTTCCAGACATATGACAGGTAATAAAGCCCTGTTATCACAGTTTGAGGAGAAAGCTGGCCCTTTGGTAACCTTTGGAGACAACAACAAAGGATTCACAATGGGATATGGTAAGATTGTTTCTAAAAATATTGTCATTGATGATGTAACACTGGTAGCTGGTCTTGAAGTGAACCTTCTCAGTGTCAGCCAATTTACAGAAAAAGGATTTGAAGTCTTATTCAACCAAGAAGAATGCACTTTTATCAGCAAGAAAACTGGTGAAGTTGCTCTGAAAGGAGCAAGGAAAGGAAACTTGTTTGTTGCTGATTTTGACTTAACAAATAAGGATGGTGTTTGTTGCTTCTACACCAAGGCATCAGAAGAACAAAGCAAGCTCTGGCATAAAAAGCTGTCTCACCTGAATTTCAAGGCAGCTAACACCTTGGTCAAAAAGGAGTTGGTAAGAGATATGCTTAAACTGGAGTTTTCTCAAGTTGAAGTTTGTGAAGCTTGTCAGAGAGGAAAAATAAAGAGATCAAGTCATAAGTCAAAAACTGTGAATTCTATAAGTACTCATTTGTAACTAATTCATATGGACTTGTTTGGGCCAGTAAATGTCTTATCAATTTCAAGGAACAAATATGCAATATTGATGGTGGATGATTTCTCAAGATACACTTGGGTAGAGTTTATGCACTCTAAAGATGAAACTCCACATATCATAATTGAGCACATCAAGAAGATAGAAAAATAGGCTGAAGATTATAATTATGTGAAAAGATTGAGAAGTGACAGTGGAACAGAATTCAGAAATGCAACATTGAGTGAATTCTGTAAAGGCATTATTCAAGAATTTTCAGCTGCTAGAACACCTCAATCATGTCTAAAAGAAAGTCTACTATGAAGCATCTTCATGTGTTTGGAAGCAAGTGTTACCTTTTGAAAGAAAACTCTGAATATGTGGGAAAATTTTACTCAAAGGTTTTTGAAGCAATTTTCTGGGATATTCACTGGAAAGAACAGCCTACAAAGTTTATGTAATTAATCAAAAAAAAGATTATGGAGAGCACATATGTGACTTTCGATAGTGATTCTGAAGCCCTTGCATTTGAAAACCTCAATATTGATAGTGATTCTGATGGGAAGATTTCAAGCCAATCCAAAAGAATTATATTTGATGGCTGTAAAGAGGATCTTCAGATATTTAAAGGGAACTCCAAACTTGGGACTATGGTATCCTAAGGGAACTGGTTTTGAAGCTGTTGGTTACACATATGTAGATTTTACTGGATACAGGGTTGATAGAAAGAGTACCATTGGAAGCTGTCAATTTCTTGGACAAAGACTTGTATCCTGGTATAGCAAGAAACAACAATTTGTATCAACTTCTACAGCTGAAGTTGGATACATAGATGCAGGAAGTTGTTGTGCTCAAGTGCTTTAGATTAGAAACCAGCTAATGGATTATGGCCCAGTGTTACACAAAATTCCTATTATGTGTGATAATACTAGTGCATATCTACAGTAAGCTAATCCAGTTAATCATTCTAGGACAAAGCACATTGATGTAAGGTACCATTTTATTAGAGAACATGTTACAAATGGTACCATTGAGCTCATTTTTGTTTCAACAAAAAAATAGTTAGCTGACATTTTACTAAACCTTTGGATGAAGCAACTTTCACTAGACTGGTAGGTGAAATTGGAATGCTTAATTCCTCATCCCAAGGCAAGAACTCAGCTAATATCTTGCAGCAGATTAATCTCCAGTAAATCAAAATTAATTTGATTTAATTGGAAATTAACTGAATATGAATTATAGATATTTCAGAAATCTTTGCATATTTGTTATTCAACTTCAACTTGGAAAATTTTCAAATTCTAAGTAAACTGCTCAGTTGTTAATTTACATTCTTAATATGTAAAATTAAAACAAGGCAGAATTATAAAAACCAAAAGTATATAGAGAACTGAGTTCTCGATAAGTCAAAATTGACTTCTCGACAATTCATTTTAGGACTTCTCGAGTGAGTCCTCGGTAAGTCAATTTACTGACTTCTCGAGTGACTTCTCGATAGGCTTAAAAATGACCTATCGATAAGTCCTTGAAGAGTTCTCTAGTAATGATAGTTCACAGAGTTCTCTACAAGTACAATTTTTGACTTATCAATAACTCAGAACTGAAATAATTTAAATTAATAAATTATTTTGATAAAATACTTTTGGAAAAGTTATTCTAATTTTATTTTGAATTTATTCAAATAAAAGTCGGAATTAATTTAGTCCACTTTTTGGACAAACTAGGTATTTATTTGACATCTCGATAAGTCAATTTTGAGTTCTCTATAATAGTAATTTAAAATGACTTCTCGACATGTATTTCATTTCTTAAAAATGACTTCTCGATAGGCCAATTCTAAACATCCTCTTTTGAGTTCTCGACAAGTCAATTTTTTTTACTATAAATACCCAGACTTCTCGATACATACACTTACTTACAACTTTTGAGATCTAAAGTGACCTAGCTTTCAATCCAAAACCGATTTCTCTCTAATTTTCCCTTCTTTCTCACAAATCTCTTTTACCCAATAAAATTCACACTCATATCAATGGCAGCTAACAATCTTGTACCCTTTCTCCCGAAGGAAACCAACTTTCTTGCTTTTCTAGATGCAAATCAAGCACCTGAAGTTTTTCAGTTCTTTGTTAAGTTCCTTCCTGAGACCTACTTTGTAGGTGCTCTAACTGCTAATTCTGTGCTGTATTTAGATGTGCTAAGTGATTTCTGGAACACAGCAACAACCAAGACAGTTGTGCATGAGAATCAAGCTGCAGCTATAGTGATAAACTGCACAATTAAGGGACAACAAGTGGAGATTCTTGAGGATGATGTCAACAAGGCTTTGGGCATTCCCACTGACAATCTAGTGGAGGCTCCAACTCATGATGAGCTGCATGAGTTCATGGACTTTATAAATTATTTTGAGAGGACTAATCTGGCCAGCATGAATAAGAAGTATCTGAGGAGGGAATGGTCATTCCTATTTGACTCTGTGATAAGGGCATTTACTTGCAGAAAGTCAAGATTTCACAACATATCGAGTGTTATCTAGAAACTGGTCTACTCGATGGCTCACAATAAACATATAAATGTAGGACACTACATATTGGAGGAACTGAGCACCAGGTTGACTATGCCATTGGAATTAAGAGGTAAGGAGATCTTTCTGCCTAGATTTATTATGTCAGCTTTAAATTATAAGGTGAATGACATACACATTCTAGAAGATGTGAATAGAACACTAATTGGCAGTTGTAAGAAAGTATCCAAAATTCTATTTGGATCACTTCTTACTAAGAATAAGGTTCCAGTAAGTCTTAAGTTAACATCTTTCATGATTGAAAGATTTAAGACATATCCTTATTCTATGCCAGACATGAGAAGCATTGGTAATCAATCTAGCACATCTATGATCCCTGAACCTGTGGAAGTACAAACACAGGAACACCCACAGGGATCTTCCCAAGCTGCAACCATTCTTTTAAAGCCCTTAGAAGCTAGGAAACCAACCACCTTATCTTCTCAAAATGATGAGGTGAGTAAAAAGAAGAGAAAGGGGATAACCTTAACTGTAGTAACTGAGAGTGGTGAGGACATAACTGAGAAAGAGTCGCCCTTGGTCAAAAGATCCAAAAGGAATAAGAAACCTGAGCTGACCACTCTAGCCACCTCTGCATCCTTCCAACATGATGCAGTTGTAAAAATAACCAGTAGTGAGTCTGCACAGCCAGCACGAGAAGCAATTCAAGTGTATGGTAGGAGAAACAAGGAAGGCACACACTATGAGGACACATCTCTTGAAGACCCCTCATTCATTCTGGGGGAGCTTCCAACACTCACAACTGAGCACCAAATTCTTATGAATCAAATTTCTTCTACTCCAATTCCACTTGATTCTACTTGTCAAGTGCAACAAAAATCAAGTGACTTAGCTCAAAAAACTTTGCTCACCACCCAGATACTCCATTTAGATGGTGAGAGGCTACATGCTGAGGTAGACCTTGATGACACTATAAAAAATATGGGGGATTCATCAGTTATTACTGAAGACCCCATGGATTATTCTAATGCACCTTCATGTGTAAAACAGTCTTCACAGACTGAAAGGTTTGAGGGTAGTACTCCTGAGGGGGAGCTATCTAAATCCTCTCCAATTCAATTGAAGGTTCATCATGTAGGGACAACTCCCCTCACAACCCTAGAAGAAATTGCCTTGGCAGTTGAAGCTAGGAGTACAATTGCCCATGATCCTGTCTTAGGGGAGGCAAGTATAGTACATTCAAGTGCCAGTGTGTTGCAAGACACACAAAGGTTTGAGGCTGGTGTAAATGACAGTAACCTAGTCAAATCCCCTCCAATTCAACTGGAGGTTCCCACTACAAGTGGAGAACAACACACTGTCAAAACCACAGAGCAATCTGTAAGTCAAACTGTGACCCCAGTCATAGGTGTTTCTGATGAACCATCCACCTCACAACCTCAACAACCTCACATACTCTCTCAGTGGCTGCAAGAATCTGCTTCTCAACCAGCTTCTGTAGATGATCTACTAGTAGAGAAGATATCTGGACTGGCCAACATCTCACAGCATCTCCTGACTTCAAATATGAGTAACCAGGACTATCAAGCTATTATGCTTGCTTACAATAAAGAGGTTGAGGAGCAAAAGGAGAAAATTGCTAATGATGCTAAGCAAGATGGAAATATGGATGCATGGCTATCTGATGATTTTTCCTTGGAGATGAATCAAGTTCTGGCTAGATTCAGAGAAGAGTATGTTACTATTCTGGGCAGCAATACAAAAGACTTGAGTCCAGAAGATTTTTATGATGCCATCACAGATGTATACAAAGCTCAGCTCAAAGCATTTTATCTGTTTAGTAAGGCTCTTGAAATCAAGCTTGCTGGCCATAACGACAGAATCAGAAAACTGGTGAATGAGAAAATGGACAAGATCATACCATCTCAAGAGCAGATCTCTACTAAATTCAAGCATTTTACTGAGCAAATGGCTAGGATGGATCTTGCCTTTATTGAGAAGGAAGTCAAAAACCTCAAACTATCTTTCGTCAATCTCCATACAGTGGTCCAGCAATAAATTACTCACTCAAATGAGACCAAGGTCCAGCTGGATCAACTTCACCAGAGCAGATATAAGCCTTCAACTTTGCTAATGGAAGGGATCAAACAGGTTTTGGAAGAACACTTTGGCACATCTAGCAGCTCTTATCATCCTGGATCCACTACAACAAATCTGCAAATTCAGTCTCTACAAGATCAAGTCACAACATTGCAAGACTCCAACTCTTCTCTCACTGCACAAGTTCAGGCCTTGACATCTCTTGTCAAGAGTCAACAAACAGATATCCAAACCCTGGTGGACTCACATAAGCATCTTCAAATGCAGAATTCTATAGCTTTGGGAGCCATAATGGGTAAACTCAACATACCACTACCTTCTTTGCCTGAACAAGTAAGGCCTGAAATCCCTACTCCCCTTCTAATTCCTGTCAACAAGACTAAGGGGGAGAAAGAGGCTAGGTTGACACGATCAAGGTCATCTAAATAGCAAGTCCAAGGTGCTGAAAAGAAATGTAAAGAAGTTGATCTTGACATGGAGAGACTTATTAGGGCTGCTAAAGGACCTAGTCTAAGCAGAGAGTTTGATGAACTACTCACAGCTTTAAAAGCTTCTCTCAATAATAATCACTTCACATACAAGAAGGCCCTGGACAAGACAATTAATTTCATAAGAGTGATCATAGTCAATCAGGACAACTTTTTGCATAATAGGATAGTGATCAATGTAAATGACTCAGGGACAGACAGATGTATGCAAGTGTCTCTCAATTACCTTGTCTCAAGAAGGGCAACTGAATTAGATATCTTCATCAACAAAGTCAAAGTTATAACTCATGAAGATACCTTGCTATTAACTGAATTGAGGAATGCTCAAATGGTTGTTTTTCCTAAAGCATATCTACAACCAAGCAAGGGTATAAGATACATTTGTCCAAACACCAATCACTTCAAACATTTTCAGATCCCCAAACAATGTGTCATGAGCAACAAAAATCTTATCATGATCCTAGAAACTAGCTTAAGAGCTAAGAAAAACAAGAACAATGATGATATGGAATGATAAAGCTACCGAGGAGATTTCTGGACAATGTAGAAGCCAACTTGCCCAAAACACAAATCAACAAGGATGACTTGGATGATGATGAGCAGAAGAAAGGTGATTAAAATCCTTCTAGCTCAAATCCAAGTCAGTCCAGTAAGCCATCTGGCAGCAAGGGTGGAGAGAAGAAGAAGGAGGATGACAAGAAAGATGAAGAAAGGAAGAGAAGAGGTGAGAGGAAGAGAATGAAGCCTCATGATGATTCAGAAACTCAGAAAACCCTAAAAATCCAAACACAACCAAGTCAAACCTCAGCTCAACCTACAACATTAACTATCTCAAACATCAAACCACCTTAAATCTCAAAGCCAAAATTTCCGTACAAACAAACAACCAACTCCTTCCTAAAAATTTCAATCACCTCAAGCCAAACTAAGCTCAAGAAAATGACAACCCTACCTTTAGCTAAACCATCACTAAAATTCAAGCTCAAATCTGTTGGGAGAAAACCTAAGAAAGTAAAGTCTACAAAGAAAGAAGAAGTCACTGAAAGAGCCATCTGGAATTATTTTAAAAAGTCTGACTTTCTACCTCTAAATTGGTGCACCTTAGATGAAGACAATTTCCAACATCTAGCTGAGGAAATTGTTAGAGTTTGGATTGTATCCCTGAGAGAAGTTAGAATTTATTTTAAGGATGGTACATTCACTCTTCTTGGAAAAAACTTATTGGATTCTTTGTCTCCTACAGAAATTAAGAGAGTGATAAGTTTGTTAAAGGACAAGGATACTGCTACAAGGGCATGGAGATTAGCTCTAGCTGAATGATTGATTGTAAGGGAGGAAATAAAGAAAAAAAATGAGGCTAAAGCTGAAGAAAGAAGAAGGAGGCATGATGAAGAAATAGATATGTACATAAAAAGATCCGAAGAATTGAAAGCAAAAATGAATGAGCAAAATTTCCAAAGATGGGAGATTTCTAAACATTAAAGCTGGTGGATTCTCAAGATTCTGCATAGAGTTTCTAGAAAATGGTTATCCTAAGGCAGCAAGAAAAAACTTGTAGAAGCTCTAACTGGAACACCTATCATAGAAGAACTTGAAATTATTGACCACTTGAAGGATAAACTTAGAGAAGAAGCAGACACAAAAACTGTCTTTACCTGATACTTGTAACCATTGAACATTGTGAATCTTATGTTGTACAAGTTGTAATTCTATCAAGCTTTATGTATTAATTTTATCTTTCATCATTTTAAACTTGGGGTTAGTCTTGTTAACAGGCATGAATTTGTGTTAAGCAATCTTCTCACAAATTGGGGGAGATTGTTGTGCAAGACATTCTTGTATCTCAACAAGACTAAGTCATATTGATAACCCTAAGTAAGTTGTATTGTTATCTTAATTTGTATTTTGTACTTGTAACACTTAAAGTCTGTAAAAATGCAAAGGAGCATACAGAAGTCTTTTTCCCGAAGCAGTATCAAGCCTAAGGATTCTATCTGGAAGAAGATCAAGAAGATCATGCCTCAGAAGAATTTTGAAGAAGCCTGGAGTTGAATAAATCTGTTTGGATAAAAATACTCTAAGTCAGGATCTCTACAAGTCAAAGATTTAATGTTATAGAGAACTCATTAGAGAACTCCAAATGACTTATCGAGAAGTTAGGAAAGCTACTAGAGAACTCAGTGAGATATCGACAAGTCAAGAAGACATGAAGATTGGAGATATCGACAAGTCATTTCTTCACTAGAGAACTCAGAGTTATTGATAAGTCTACATTCATTAGAGAACTATGAGTTATCGATAAGTCAAAGTCCACTAGAGAACTCAGAGATATCGATAAGTCAAAATTCACTAGAGAACTCTAAGTTTTCGACAAGACAAAGTGAAGACATGATGCTGAGAGATCTCGACAAGCTAAAGTTTCATTCGAGAACTCAGAGACCTCTATAAGTCAAATTCACTAGAGCATTAGAGATCTCGATAAGTTATTATACTTATCGAGATGTCAAGATCTCTATGTGCCTAATTGGAGATCTCGAGTAAAATTCTCAAAGTACAAATTCACAGACCAATTCAATATTCAAGATTAACAATCAAAAAACAATCCAAACAGCTAGATTGACAAGTCTACACAAAGCAGCTTGAAGAATGTGCAAAATCAGTGGTGAAGATTAACTGACATAGGAAGATTAAAATTATCACAGGATGCTAAAGATATGCTAAGCCAGAAATGGAAGATCTATTTTTCTATAAATAGAAATGACAAGTGACGGTTTAGAAAAACTAATAGCATGTCTTATTGTACACTGTGTAAATCAGCAATTAACTGAATTATAAAGTTAACATTGGTCCTTTAGTCAGTTGTAACAATTAAGATCAAATTTCTTGTAACACTCTCAAGGAGAAGCTAAGCTCTTTATTAACAAAGAGCCTAGAAATTTTATAGCAAAACAGTCTTAATTTAAATATAAAATTAAGTGAGTTTTGAAGATTTGTGTTCTTTATTTTCTGCAAGCTTTATTTCTGCATGAACACATTTTACTACAATATTTAATTTACTTTGTTCAACCATAAACATTCAAAAAAGCCCAAAAACAGTAAAACACATTCACCCCCCTATGTGTGTTATTCATTTCCTAACACCCTTGCTGTTTGCCGATGACAACTTCTTGTTTTTCAAGGCATTTACGGAGGAAGCATATATGGTGAAAAGTATTCTTAATGCATATGAGGGTGTTTCAGGTCAAGCAGTGAATTACTCGAAGTCTGGTATTTTTTTTAGCTCAAATGTTAGACGTGACAAACAACTAAAAATCTCAGGGGTGCTGGGAGTTTATGGTAACATCTCTAATAGCTATTACCTGGGACTTCCTTCATTAATTGGGAGATCTAAGAAGAAAGTATTTGGTTTTTTGAAGGAGAAAGTTTGCAAACGTATTGAAAGTTATAGATATAAATCAATTTCTAGGGCGGGGAAGACTGTTTTAATCAGGAATGTGGCTCAGTCAATTCCTTTTTATGCTATGACGTGTTTTCTGCTTCCTAAGTCGCTATATCAAGAGATTGAAAGATTCTTTAACCCATATTGGTGGAGCTCAGGGGCAAGCCTAAGTTCTGGGATTAAATGGCAATCATGGGAGGCTTGATAAGATATATATTTATATATATTTTATATAATTTTATTCCTCATATTTATTATATTTTATATTGATTTGGTTTTTATTTATTGGACTTTAATATTTTATTGTAGGAAGCAAGAAAATCCTAAATTTGGATGGATTGGAGAATTAGAGTTTAATTTGAGATTTATTAGAAGGAAATTCAGATTTGTTGGACTACATGCGTGTAATTCACTGTTTGGGCCATATCTTAGGTTCTAGAAGTCAGAATTGGACGATTTAATAGCCCACGTGAAGCTAGAGGAATTTTCTTTCATTCTACAGAGGTCCAAGTATCAAATTACAACCGGTGCGGCCCAGAATTATTGGAAAAAAGTCAGCTGCGAATTTTCCTTAGAAACCCAATTAGTTTAGGAAACGTACTTGTATTTTTTCCTAGAAGTATTAAAAGACTTCTATTAGATATACAGATACATATGTATACAGGGGGGGACTGCATTTTTTCTTGTAAAAAGATTAAAGGTTTTCTTCTCTATTATCATCAATATCAATTATGTGTTCTTATTATATTATGTGTTTTGTTAATCTAGTTATGTGTGAGTAGATTCTTAAATCTAGGGTTAAGTTGAACCATAGTTATGATTGATGCATGATTTTCCCAATACTTCCCCCCAATTTAGTTATATTACATGCTCTTGCTTATTGAGTTGTGTTTAATTAACAATCACATGTCAGACGTGATTATGTGTATTATTTGAACCCAATATCTATTTATCAGCGAAAGTTGTATTTAGGTGGTTGTGATTACTCCAATAAGGACATGAACTTCTCCATAAAAATAGGTAGAACGGATTGTTAGGAATTTAGGATGATGTGTTTAATATCTCTAAATTGCATGATACCATGAAAATAGGCTTGATTGTATTTTAGAGAAGCCATTAATACTCGAGAGAGGTTATTGGTATTTTTAGGGCGTATCTTTCCTCTTGAGTAGTATATGAATGATTTAGGGTGGGAAATCATAATTGCATTGATTCATGCTAGTGGGGATACTTAACTCTGGATGCTTTTAGTTATTTGATTAATAAAACATATTTGCTCTAGTATAATTTTAGTTAAACAATCTCTCAATTTTTATTGTGTTACTTGTTTAGTTAAATCGAGTCAAAAATTACTAGTGATTGGTACATTTGTCTCTGTGGGATCGACTCTGACTTACCCTACTACATAGTTAGAAGGATTTGTTAGGAATTATTATTTGATAGGCACGCGACAGCCTTGTCAAATTTTTGGCACCGCTGCCGGGGACAAAGCTGTATTAGATTAGTAAATTTTTGAGTTAGTTTAGCTAAGTCTTTTAGTCGTGTGCTTTGGCTATTATTCCCTTGTTATTTGATATTGGGTTTCTAGTTTTCTTTTTGCATGCAAACTCGAAGTTCGGGTACTGAAAACTTGATTGATTTTAATCCTGAAATTGAAGCTACAACAAGAAGACAAGCAGGTGCACGAAGAAAACAAAAAGACAAGGAAGTTATGGGTGAACCAGCTAAAGCTCTCAATGAACAGGGTATGCCAGATACTAAGGGCGTACTCTCCATTATTCTCAGACAACAGTCACTGCTACCCACTTTGAAATCAAGCCTCAATTCATCCAATTCATCTCCAATGATTATTTCGCAGGATTGTCCATTGAAAATCATGTTGATCATCTTGAGAGTTTTCTGGAGAAGTGTGATACGATAAAATTGACTAATATTAGTGATGATGTGATAAAGCCGCGATTATTTCCATTCTCTCTTCGAGATGCAGCAAAAGATTGGTTGAAAGATGAAGTGCCAAACAAGTTCACTACTTGGGAAGGTTTAGCAAAGGCCTTTCTACTCAAATTTTTCAGTAAGAAGAAGACTATAAAGCTTAAGAACGCCATATCTAACTTTCATCAAGATGATGAGGAGTCTCTTCATGATGCTTAAAAAAAATATAAAAGGCTTCAGAGATAATGTCCTCATCATGGCATTCCTAACTGGTTGTTGATCCATACATTCTACAATGGGTTAACACAAGAATTCTGAATTTTTGTTGATGCTGCTTTTGGTGGATCTATTATGAAGAAGAACACTGAGGATGGGAAAGCTTTGTTAGATGATATGGCGTCTAATGCTAACTATCCGTACAGTGATAAAAATCATCCTAAGAAGGGAGGTAAGTATGATGTTGATGCTCTAACCATGTTGAATACTACTATGCAGGAAATGGTGAAGAAGATTGAGCAATTGGATTCTAGAACTTCATCTACAGTTGCTTCATGCGAGATTTGTGGTGTAATTGGACATACTCAAAATATTTGTCAGTTCAATCCCTCTGGATTAGAAATGGAATAAGCAAATGTCCTTTACAACCAAAATCAAAGGCAACAGTAGAATCCTTACTCTAACACGTACAATCCAGGTTGGAGAGATCATCCTAATTTTTCCTACAGAAATACTCAGGCTCAAGCTCAACTTCCACCCACTCAGCCCCAAAAATCTAACTGTGAAAATCTTTTAGAAGGATTTATCTCTACACAGTCAAAGAAGAATGATAATTTTGATGCAAATATCAATGAGATAAAGGCTCACAACAAGTTGATGGAAAATTCGATTACTCAAATTGCTCAGCAGTTGAGCCAACTCAACAAGTCTTTAGGCCAACTTCCTGGCCAAACTGAACAACCACAAAAAGGTCATATCAATGTCGAACTCTGAGAAGCGTAAAAGAATTGCCAGAACGAGATTTCAAGTTGAGCAAAAATATCGTGAATGCTAAAAATCAAGAAGATGACACTACAGCTGAAAAAGTGATCGAAGAAGAGGCAGTAAAAGAAGAGAAGAAGGAACCTGTTGTTGCTCCTATTAAACCGTATGTGCCTCCTGTTCCTTTTCCACAAAGGTTGGCACAAGCTAAACTTGAGAAAAAGTATGGTAAATTTTTTGAAATTCTGCAGAAGCTGCACATTAATATTCCATTCATGGATGCTTTATCAGAGATGCCTTTATACACAAAATTTCTAAAAGATATATTGTCAAGGAAGATGAAGATTGAAGAAAGTTCCACTATCACATTAACGGCAAAGTGTAGTGCCATCTTGCAGAATCATCTTCCTAAAAAGTTAGGGGATCCAGGTAGCTACTCAATTCCTGTCAAACTAGGGGATGTTGAAATCAAAAGAGCTTTTTGTGATCTTGGAGCAAGTGTCAGTTTAATGCCATTATCAATCTGTGACAAGCTTCAGATAGGTGAACTGAAACCCACACGTATCTCTCTACAATTGGCAGACAGAACTGTAAAATATCCTCTTAGGGTACTTGAATATGTTCCTCTCAAGGTTGGTAAATTTTATATTCCATGTGATTTTGTTATCATGAAGATAGAAGAAGATGAAAATATTCCAATCATTCTTGGGAGACCTTTCTTAGCTACTGCTGGAGCTATAATTGACATGAAGAATGGAAGAATTTCTTTTCAAGTATGAGAAGAGTGGATGGAATTTAAGCTCCAAAACACAATGAGACACCCTTCTATGGATGAGACAATAAACCGGGTGGATGCTCTAGAAGAAGTGATTTACATCAAAGCAACCAGTTTATTATGTGAAGATCCACTTCAAGTTGTTCTGGAGGGTGACATGGATAAAGAAAATAAAGAGTGTACGGGCTACAAGAAACTTTTGGATGTAGCGCCTCTAGCTATGCTTGATCATTTTATTGTGCTGCATCACGAGGAAGTTAAGGAGAGTTCAACGCCTCCCCAGGTAGAACTAAAACCACTTCCTACATATTTGAAATATGTGTTCATGGGCCCTAATAATTCATATCCTGTTATTGTCAACGCTGTGCTTGATGACATTCAAATTGAGTTGCTGCTCACTGTTTTAAAAAAATATAAAAATGTCATTGAATATACTATTGATGATATTAAGGGCATTAATCCATCATTTTGCGCGCATAAAATAATTCTTGAAAATGATCAAGCCTCCTCTATTGAACCTCAACGAAGACTTAATCCTAACATGATGGAGGTAGTCAAAAAGGAAGTTTTAAAACTTCTTGTTGCAGGTATAATCTACCCTATCTCTGATAGTAAGTGGGTTAGCCCTGTGCATGTAGTTCCAAAGAAAGGAGGAATGACCGTTGTCAAGAATGATAAGGGTGAGTTGATTTCTACTAGAACCGAGACAGGGTGGCGAATGTGCATTGATTATCGAAAATTGAATAAAGCCACTAAAAGACCATTTTCCTCTCCCTTTTATTGATTAAATGCTTGTAAGATTGGCAATCTTTTTTTTGTTATTTAGATGGATATTCAGGTTTCTTACAAATTCCCATCCATCTAAACGACCAAGAAAAAACGACTTTTACTTGTCCATATGGTACATTTGCATATTGTAGAATGCTATTTGGATTATGCTGTGCCCCACCAACCTTTCAACGATGTATGATGGCAATTTTCTTTGATTTTACGGAAGATTTAATGGAAGTTTTTATAGATGACTTCTCTGTTTGTGGAATATCTTTTGATGCATTCTTACTGTTATGGATAAAATACTAAGGTTATTATTTGCTGTATTTATTACTAAGATTCGGGAGCTCAAGGCCTTTAATGGCTGCTCTCGTGTTTCGTAGCTTAATTCTGCCTTTACGAGATGCCTACGTATCTCTGTGAATTAGAGAATCAAGCCAAAAAACGTAGTTCTGATTTGTGGGGCGAGACCCCTTATATAGATGTTGAGAATCCTTGAATTGGACTTGGCATAGGAGACTTGGTGGGCAAGTCTCATAATTAGAATGGACTTTGGAGTCCTAGATAGTAGGAAACTGATTCCTTATCCTTTTAGGTCCCCTTGAGGCCAATCTACAAGGATTTATATCCCCACTAGGACTTATCTTAATAGCTGTTTTCCTCCTTTATTTATTAATTACGAAATTAATAAATAATCAGGGTTTTTGGGCCTTCTTTGTTCCATCAGGCCTGATCTGGTCCATCAGGCCTGATCAATGTGTTGACCTTCTTGGTCTGAATGTCATACATCTTCTTATTGGGCCTAGCAGCCCACACCTTGCAATATTTATTTATACAATCAGGATTTATATATCCCTATCATTTGCCCCCCAACTTTTGGGAAACATTGATTAGGTTTCGCAAAAGTAAAGTCTATTCATTCTCTTACAGAGTTTCGTTTTTGTGTAAAGCGTGGAGCGACCTACACATTTACAACGATTTTTCTTTATTTCTGGATTTTTCCCTAATTTTCTGGGATTTGTCCCTAATTTTCTGGATTTTCCCTTATTTTCTGGGATTTATCCTAATTTTCTGGGATTTATCCTTAATTTCTGGATTTTCCCTAATTTTCTGGGGTTTTCCCTAATTTTCTGGGATTTATCCTTAATTTATGGATTTTTCCCTAATTTTCTGGGATTTATCCCTAATTTCTGGATTTTTCCCTGATTTTCTGGGATTTATCCCTAATTTTCTAGGATTTGTCCCTAATTTTCTGGGATTTATCCCTAATTTCTGGATTTTTCCCTAATTTTCTGGGATTTATCCCTAATTTTCTGGGATTTGTCCCTAATTTTCTGGATTTTCCCTTATTTCCTGGGATTTATCCTAATTTTCTGGGATTTATCCTTAATTTCTGGATTTTCCCTAATTTTCTGGGGTTTTCCCTAATTTTCTGGGATTTATCCTTAATTTATGGATTTTCCCTAATTTTCTGCCTTAAAATCGATCAGGATGTATAAAGAATCGATCAGGATGTATACAAAATCGATCAGGATGTATACAAAATCGATCAGGATTCCTGACCGATTTCGATCAGGATTCCTGACCGATTTCGATCAGGATCCTGATCGAATTAGCTCAGGAACTTACATTCTGGTCGACAGGATTCCTGATCGATTTCGATCAGGACTCTGATCGAATTGGCCTTCAAAGTGACACCCTAGTCGACTGATACATGGGCTTAATCGACCAGGATTCCTAATCGATTTCGATCAGGACTCTGATCGAATTGGCCTTCAAAGTGACACCCTAGTCGACTGATACATGGGCTTAATCGACCAGGATTCCTGATCGATTTCGATCAGGATTCTGATCGAATTAAGTGGCTTTCTACCATTCTGATCGAATAGAATATCGGTCAGGACTCTCTTCTGTGTCGATCAGGACTCTGATCGATCTTAGGGGATTTCTTCCCTCCTGTTCGAATGAGATATCGATCAGGATCCTTTTTTGCGTCGATCAGGACTCTGATCGAACTTAGGGGATTTCTTCCCTCCTATTCGAATGAGATATCGATCAGGATCCTTTTTTGCGTCGATCAGGACTCTGATCGATCTTAGGGGATTTCTTCCCTCCTGTTCGAATGAGATATCGATCAGGATCCTTTTTTGCATCGATCAGGACTTTGATCGAACTTAGGGGATTTCTTCCCTCCTGTTCAAATGAGATATCGATCAGGATCCTTTTTTGCGTCGATCAGGACTCTGATCGAACCAATTTAAAATTCTGGTCGATTTTTGACCTTTCAAATTCCATTGGAGTTTCTAGATTATTCCTGATATTTCTGGTTGATGGGCTTTTAGGTTGGGCCTGGCTAAATGGGCCTAGAAACGCCTCGTATCCCGAGCTTTTCGCCTATATAAGTGTAGTGTGAAGTGAGAATCCTCATTTCACCTCACATTTCTCATTTTCTCTCATAAACCTCTCTAGAGTTCTCTCCCTTTGAGAAGGCGATTTCCGGCGACCTCAGCCACCGCAGCTCCACCTTTCTCAGGTTTTTCTGGGTTTCAAGCCTTCAACCGAAGCATATCAATGGCGGATCGTGACTTGGCTCGTTTGCAGAAGATGAATGTCTCTAAGAGAGGTACAAACATTCAAATTCAATCTCCATATACTTCCCTACTTGATATGATTAACTCGAGGGGTGATGAATATCCCTCCCTATCTGAGTTAGATTCGTATAATCATGGTAACACCTTTCATGAGTTAGATGGTAGGATAGAGTCTATGAACACCCTGTATAGACTTCCACCCCACCTTAGGATTACTCCAGCCGCCCCTGGGGATAGGACTTGTAATTGGGAGGGGGATACTTTGTTTATCTATCGAGGAGCCCTGACCGCGGGTCTCAGGTTCCCATTCCATGAATTTATTCCTCGCTTACTTGCAGATGTACAAATTAACCCTTGTCAACTCCCTCCTAACGCTTGGAGGAACATTATCTGTTTTATGGTCCTTTGTCTTAGAAACAATTTTCCTCTTTCTGTAGCTGTCTTTAGGAAAGTTTTCCAATTCTATAATAGCGCCATGAGTCAACCAGGTTGGGTTTTAATTCGTCAACGGCCCAAAATCCCTCATATCTTCGATAGTAATTCCATAGTTGAGAATAACCCCAAAAGGAGGGACGAGTTTGTGAGGCTGACCTGGGCTGGGGGTGATTGGGCCACACTCTTTCGTAGGCCCTTTTGCAAAGTGTCAGATGGGAGTCCAGGTAGCATCAGATTATCTGATGAGGAGGAGATGTTCTACCAAGCCTTAATTTCAGATGATGGGAAAACAGACACCTGGACCCTCTTAGAGGAGTTTTCTCTGAAGAAAGTTGGCCTCTCTCAGGCCAGTGATAAGGGTAAATTTATAACTGGATAACCATTTTTCCTTCCCTTTAATTGTAACGTTTTATCTCTCCTGTAATTTAATATTCTTTCTATCTTTCCTTTTCAGCTTGCGAGGCCATCAATAATGTCAACAGGCCCAAGGAAGGGGAGTCAGGCCGCCAGAAGAGGGCCAAGCTAAACAAGGACCCCAGGAGCAAACCTGACGGTCCTTCTTTTCTTAAGCCCCACGTCCCGGTGGTCGAGTTGGGGGACGATGCGGATCCTCCACTTAAGGCACATTCCTTCAGGCCTAACTGGGGCTTCAGGAGGAGCGATACGGTGGTTGGATCCACCAAACATGCTAAGGATTGGTCGTACCATTCCATCAGTCCCCATGACTTTACTGACATTGTTACGGGGAGTGATATCGAGACTATTGAGCTTCTGGGTTCTCAAGCCCAAGTTGCGGTAACTTTCTTTTTTCTCTTTTTCTTTGAATCCCAACTTTCTCGTATTTCAACGAACTTGTGCTAACTCATACATATTTCTTTGCAGAGTAATACCTACTTCCAGGCGGCCCTCCACCAGGCTAGGTCCTGGAAGGGTAACTCAGATGGGTTTGAGAAGGAGATGAAGAAATGGGAAGAGAGAGCCAAGGTCCTGGAGAAGAAGCTGGACACGAAGAAAGAGGAGCTGGCTAAGGCTCATTCCGAGCTGGTGAAACTTAGGAGCGATAAGGATAAGCTCATTGATGACTACATGGATTCTGACAAGTTTAAGAATCTCATGGAGATTCATGATGAGGGTCTTTATTCCCTACAGTTTACTCAGGGATGGGATGCGGCCGTAAAGGCGGTTTCTGAGAAGCACTTGGGCTTAGTCGACCCTAAGGACTTTATAAGTCCCGAGCAGGCTGAGTCGGAGGACAGCATAGACGCCCTCTTCAACTCCCCTCAGCCAGATGATCGCATCTTGGATCCTAACACTGCTTCTCCTTCCGCTTCTCCTGCGAAGGATGCTGAAGGCGCTGATAAGGAGCAAGAGAATGAAGGCTCCCGCATGGAGGAGTAGTTTTTCTATTCTGTAATTTTATCCTTAACTTATGTCTGGACTTTTGTTTGTATTAAAACTTATTACCCTCCGGGGCTATTTTATATGCTACTTTCCTTATTTGCATTCTCTCCTTTATTTTTCCGATACTTTATATTCAAAATTGGATTAATGGGCCACACAAGTATTATCACAACTCAAACATCCATAGGTTGAAATAATTTCGAACTCTTCAATTTCAAGTCTGGTTTTCCAAAACCTTACATAATATGGGTTCGGCCCTGATCTATAATAGCTAAAAAATAAAAATCCTATGCAAACAAAGCTTCAAGGTGCTTTTAAACCTACTTTTCATAATGACAAGTGAGAATCGTACTTCGACCATCTTACACGTAGTAAACCTTCAGGTTTTGTGCGTGCCAGGTTCTCGGGACTTCAAAACCATCCATAGTCTCCAGCTTGTAGGTTCCTCTACCCTGAACGCTCTTGACTCTATACGGCCCTTCCCAATTTGGGGCAAGCTTTCCTTTCTGTCCGACACCAGAAGCCTCTATTTTTCTCAAGACTAGGTCACCTTGTTTGAAAAACCTCTCTTTAACCCTTAGGTTGTAGTAGAATGAAGCCTTTTTCTGATATTCTACTATCTTTGCATGTGTTTTATCTCACACTTCATCGATTAAATCCAGGGATAACCTCTGCCCTTCCTCATTTTCTTCTGCATTGAAAGCCTGAATCCTTGGAGAGGAATGTGATATATCTACTGGAACTACTGCTTCTGCCCCATATGCCAACATGAAGGGAGTTGCTCCTGTCGTGACTCTACAGGTAGTCCTGTAGGCCCATAATATTGGAAGTATTTCATCCACCCAATTATTTCTTGACTTCTCGATCCTCTTCTTTAGTCCATCCAGGATTATCCGATTTGCTACCTCTGCTTGCCCATTGGCTTGCGGGTGAGCCACAGAGGTGAATCGTAACTCAATTTCATTTTCTTCACAATACTTCTTAAATTCCTCATTGTTGAATTGTGTTCCATTGTCAGTGACGAGGATACGGGGAATTCCATATCGGCACATAATGTTTACCCACATGAATTGTGCAACCTGCTTAGTTATGATTTTGGCCAAGGGTTTGGCTTCGATCCACTTGGTGAAATAATCAATGGCTACAATCAGAAACTTCCTTTGTGTCGTGGCCATAGGAAAAGGCCCTAGAATATCCATCCCCCACATAGCAAAGGGAATAGGTGAGCTGATAGAGGTCAGCATCTCGGGGGTTGTCTAACAACTGGTGCATGCTTCTGACAGCGATCACACTTCTTCACATATTCTTTGGCATCAGCCATCATTTCTGGCCAATAGAAGCCTAAACGGGTTATCTTATGAGCCAAGGCCCTGCCCCCCAAGTGTTGCCCACAAATACCTTCATGTACTTCCTGAAGAGCCAAGCGTGCCTCATCGGGCCTGAGACACCTCAAGTAAGGAATCACGAAAGATCTTTTATACAGAATCCCATCTATCAAAGAGTACCTTAGTGCTCGAATAGTTAACTTCCGTGCTTCAGTTGCATCGCTTGGCAACCAACCGGTCTGAATGTGAGCCTTGATGGGATCAATCCATGACGTCCCCAAGCCTATGGGAGCCACTAGCTTAACATCTATGCTTCGTGTCTTCAAAACACGGAAGTACACACTTCCTGAACTTTCTTCTATCTCGGATGAAGCAAACTTTGATAACGCATCTGCCTTAGCATTTTCTTCCCTTGGAATGTGCTCAACATGACATTCATTAAATTGGGTCATCACAGCCCTTACTAGGCGGACATACTTAGCCATCGTATCATCCATTGCCTCAAATTCTCCCTTTACCTGGGATATGATCAGTTTTGAGTCTCCCTGGACCTTTAAGTTTTTGACTCTAAGTGTCCCAGCTAGACCAAGGCCAGCAATCAGGGCTTCATACTCTGCCTCATTGTTTGTGGTTGGGAAGTCTAGCTTCATAGCTGTTAGGGCGAAAACACAGGCTAATATTTACACAAGTATACGCGTTCGTAAGTAGTATAAGATATAAATCAGATTTGTTCCCACAGAGACTGGTTTAGGTTAAGTTCAATTTATGCACCTATGCAACAATGTATGGTTATCGCTCAATGGTAAGACAAATAACAAATTGGGTTTTTATTAAACTAAAAGATTATACTAAATAACATTAACTAAGAGAATTGAGGTTGAATTACTATATATGACAAACATGGGATTCTAACTTCATTATATACTTCATTCAATAGCCTTATTATTCTTAACCTTAGCATGTGATAGTGATGACACTAATCAGATAACACGAAACTGATAAACGCCAACTTTCATTGCACGAGTACCATTCTACCAGACATCCACAAAAGAGATAGAAGTTGAATAGGCACCAATTATATTGAGACCCTATATGTCTATAGAATTTGACAACATAACGGTTTAAGCACAAGTTATCTATCTTGATTACATAGGGCAAGTAAAACGGTTAGAGTTACCTACGAATCATGCATACACATACATGAACCTATGCTAGCATGGCAAGTTCTAAACCTCTATATTCACTGTCGCTTCAATAGAGATTAACACGCTATTTTATATATTAGCTACGCACATAAGACGAATAAGCACAACCAATACTAGGATATCAATCAATCACCACACACCAAGATATCGAAACAATTATTTATTGAAATCCATAAGTAAATCCGCTAGAATCCCATGACAACGATTAGCCCATAATCGAACTCATTGTCACCATGGGTTCCAATGAAAGCATGGTATAAACAAGGTCTTAATAAACTAAATAATAATCAAAGTACGAATAAACGAGATCTAGGTTCAACAAGAACGAAAATGAGCATCCAAAGTTACAACTAATTCAAAGAATCACAAGTTGAAAACAAGATCTTCTTTTTCGGAGTTGTTCTGTGCTTCTAGATCTTCTCCTTGGTATCCCAATCTTCCCGGATGATGAAAACCCTTTTTTTAAGTATATATACGCCCCTAGTGGACCTGGACCCTTAAAATCGTCAAATTCTACTCAAAAAAGGCTTTTTCAGCGAAATCAGCGACCTGCTGCGCCCTGAGCGGCCGCTCAGCTCTCCTGAGCGGGCGCTCAGCTCTCTGAGCGGGCGCTCAGCTCTGCTAAGCGGGCGCTCAGCTACTGACTGGGAAAAATATTCTGATGAATCTTGTTTTGGCCATAACTTGAGGTCTACTCGTCAGAACTAGGCGATTCAACTGCCCACGCGAAGCTATTGAGATTCTCTACAACTTGACAATGGCCTTGGCTTCCAATTCTGATCACTTTTAATCATATTTCCTTTAAAAGCTCTTTTCTTCATTTAACTGATACTTGAAATGCAAACACAAAAACACATCAAAATACCAACAACTTGAGTCCAAAACACCAATTTAAGCTTGTAATAAAGCATTCCAAGTGGATATAAAATCCACTTATCATACCCCCAAACTTGAATCGATGTTTGTCCTCAAGCATAAACAGACTCAAAACTACAAAACAAACCTAATGCATGAATGCAACTATGTGAATGCAACTAAATGATAATGCAATCGATCCCCTCAGAATAACCATAACCAAATGAATAAACCAATGCCTCTAAGAATGCAATAACTTGAAACAGAGTTCAAATAAATCCCACAAACCAACTCATAAACCAGAAACGTGCGGGTATGGATGCTTAACAGATATACTCTCGATACTAGATCAATAACCCTAACTTATCTATCATTGAAACAATCAAAAGTTTATAAACAGAATAGACAATAAACGCATTATGACTCACAACACCTCCTTTCTACTAGAGTTATACAAGGATTCACACTATTATTGAACACATAGCAAAGATGCTTATTTGATCGTGCAATGAATGAGGTCCCAAAACACTTATACAATAATACCCATGTAGCGAGCGTTAGGTTAGCGGATCCCAGACTATAAAAGCCTTAGGTCACTAGGCACAAAGTCCCCTAGAACTTAATAACTCGAGTATTAAAGAGCTCACTCTTGATCAATTATGCATAAACACATACTTTTTTCTTTCTTTTTTTTTCTCTTTTTTCTTTTTTTTTTCCTTTTTTTTCAACAATTTCTGAATGAGTGTGTTTCGCTCCATCTCATTCAACCCTAGACTACTCATAAAAATATGAGCCGGCTACTAGCCATTTGACGCCTAGCCTTATAACAACTAGCAATGAAATCCAAGTTTTTCTCCAGATAAAAAAAATCAGTGTTTTTACGTCATTACGAGAATATCACAAATTCTAAATATAACCAAGTGATTAAATCTCAACAACAAACAAGTATGATCATGATCTAGATCAAAAGCAACCCTATAAGACTTTGTGAAAATATGTATTTCTGGCATGCAAATCAATTCATTAAGACTTAAACATCCCTCTATTCCTCATCACCACACTCAAATCAACATCAACTTATCCAATATCATAGTTCATCTTAAGGGATCATGCTAAATATGCATGCAAATGCAACTATATGAAATTGCATAAAAACAAACAAATATGTCCTAAATGAACAATCATACAAAAATATGAATGAACTACAACTAAACATGCAACATGAATCTATATGAATCTATATGGACACACACTACTAATCCTTACATTATCACCCCCAAACTTAAAATTTTCAATGTCCTCATTGAAGGCAATAATAAGGATTTCAGGCATACCTAGTCGTCGGAAAGATCACCCTCTTCGGGTGGAGGATCAGGTGGCCAATCAACCTCGCCACTAGTGTCTCGGAAAATAGTACCGAAAGCGTGTGTCAAATCTTCAGCAAAATGACGGTGAATGTCGTGCATGGCCTCCATACGCCTAATTACTCTCCTGTACTGCTCGTCACCAACACCAGTCCTATCAACTACCTGCTGCACATGAGAAGAACCCTCTATAGTCACTGGAGGATCCGTTCGGCTACCCTCTACATCATCAAAGATATATCCCAACCCCTTGTCAGGGGGTGCACCTAAGAATGAATAACTCAAGTGATTTGGTAGTGGGTTGAGCTCAAGTGTAGGAGCATCTTCAATAGACGACTCGAGACGATCCTGAGAAATTTTCAGCTCTGCTAACCCAAGAGAATCGAATGGCACATCCAACTTCCTCTTCCACAGAGGTGCATTCAAAACCTGAATTTGCTCTACTTTAAAGCACTCCTCTTTAGTTGTGGGTAATTTTATTTCCTTGAACACATTGAAAGTGACCTTCTGATCATGAACCTTCATCGTAAGCTCTCCTTTTTGCACATCGATCATAGTTTGGCCTGTAGCCAAGAATGGTCTTCCCAAGATAATGGGAATCTTCTTATCTTCCTCGAAATCAAGAATTACAAAGTCAGCAGGGAAGAAGAGTTTATCCACCTTGACCAAGACATCCTCCACTATACCTCGTGGATAAGCGATGGAACGGTCAGCTAGTTACAATGACATGTATGTTGGTTTCGGCTCAGGCAGACCAAGCTTCTTGAAGATAGATAAGGGCATCAGATTGATGCTAGCTCCTAAATCACATAAACACTTGTCGAACGACAAGTTTCCGATGGTGCAAGGAATAGTGAAGCTTCCAGGATCTTTAAGCTTCGGAGGCAACTTCTGTTGCAGCACAGCACTGCATTCCTCCGTTAGAGCAACGGTCTCTAAGTCATCGAGCTTCACTTTCCGAGAGAGAAAACCTTTCATAAACCTCGCATAGCTAGGCATCTGTTCAAGAGCTTCAGCGAAAGGTATGTTGATATGAAGTTTCTTGAACACCTCCAGAAACTTCTCAAACTGCTTATCCAACTTTTTCTTCTGCAGCCTTTTAGGAAAAGGAGGTGGAGGATAAATCTGTTTCTCCCCTGTATTACCCTCAGGAGGAGTGTGTTCCATAGTAGTCTTCCTTGGTTCCACCTCTACTTCCTTCTGCACATCTACTTCAGCCACAACTGCATTTTCTGAATCTTGAGATTTTTCTGGCTCTTTGTCTTGCTGAACTTGGGGGCTTGCGACCTTTCCAGACCTTAAGGTGATGGCGTTCACCTGTTCTTCAACTTCCCTCTTGCCTGGATTTATTTCTGTATCACTAAGAAGCGTTCCTGGTGGTCGATTCAATAAGGCATTAGCAATTTGCCCTATTTGGTTCTCCAGATTCTGGATAGAAACAGCCTGGCTTTGGCATATAAGAGCCTGGTTTTTGTACATAAGCCTCAACTCCTCCAATTCATATTTTTCATTCGAAGATAGACCTGCATCATTAGTTTGTTGTTGAAGTTGGAGTTGTTGTCTTGGTGTAAATTGTTGCTGAAAACCAAGAGGGTTAAATAGCTTATTTGTAAACTGCTGGAATGGATGTTGCATCGCATTTTGATTGTTGCTCCAGCTGAAGTTAGGATAATTCCAGTTGTCAGGATAATAAGTGTCCGGAACTGGTTGCTGCGATCTCTGAAAGTTGCTCACAAACTGAGCTGAGTCGCTAGATATAGCGCATTGTTCTGTCACATGCGGACCTGCACACAGCTCACAAACACTAATTATCTGCTTAACATCATAGTTAGCCAGAGAATCGATCTTCATAGACAATGCCTTTAGTTGAGCAGTGATAGCCGTAGCTGTATCCACTTCAAGAACTCCTGCTACCTTGCCCTGTGGATATCTCTGGGTTGGATACTGATATTCATTAGCAGCCATCAGTTCAATTAGATCATAAGCTTCCTTATAGCTCTTTGCCCATAATGCTCCGCCTGATGCTGCATCGAGTATGGGTCTGGACTGTGCTCCCAACCCATTGTAAAAACAAGTGATGATCATCCAATCAGGAATTCCATGATGAGGACACTTCCTAAGCATCTCCTTGTAGCGCTCCCAAGCTTCACTTAGCGATTCTCCCGTTTGTTGCACAAATTGAGTAATAGCGTTTCTGATTGCAGCTGTCTTCGCCATAGGGAAGAATTTAGTAAGGAATTTCTGAGCAAGATCCTCCCAAGTAGTAATCGAACCAGCTGGTAGAGAGTGTAACCAGCTCTTAGCCTTGTCCCTCAGAGAGAATGGGAACAGTCTCAGCTTCACAGCTTCTTCGGAAACACCGTTGAACTTGAAGGTGTCGCAGATCTCAATGAAATCCCTAATGTGCGTATTGGGATCTTCCGTTGGAGAACCCCCAAACTGGATTGAAGTCTGTACCCATTGAATTATGCCAGGCTTGATCTCAAAGGTATTAGCTGTGATAGCTGGCCGGATAAGGCTAGATTGAATGTCATTGATCTTGGGTTGAGAAAAGTCCATCAAGGCTTTCGTTCGTGCTGCTGGATCTCCTATTGTAATGAGTACCTGAAACACAAACAAATAAACCGTGAAAGTAAAAGAATCCGAGTCAGTGAACTTTAACGACCACTGATGACAAGCACATAAACTAAAAATTAACACCGAGTCCCCGGCAGCGGCGCCAAAAACTTGTTAGGGAGAAAACACACGCTAATATTCACGCAAGTATACGCGTTCACAAGTAGTATAAGATATAAATCAGATTTGTTCCCACAGAGACTGGTTTAGGTTAAGTTCAATTTATGCACCTATGCAACAATGTATGGTTATCGCTCAATGCTAAGACAAATAATAAATTGGGTTTTTATTAAACTAAAAGATTATACTAAATAACATTAACTAAGAGAATTGAGGTTGAATTACTATATATGACAAACATGGGATTCTAACTTCATTATATACTTCATTCAATAGCCTTATTGTTCTTAACCTTAGCATGTGATAGTGATGACACTAATCAGATAACACGAAACTGATAAACGCCAACTTTCATTGCACGAGTACCATTCTACCAGACATCCACAAAAGAGATAGAAGCTGAATAGGCACCAATTATATTGAGACCCTATATGTCTATAGAATTTGACAACATAACGGTTTAAGCACAAGTTATCTATCTTGATTACATAGGGCAAGTAAAACGGTTAGAGTTACCTACGAATCATGTATACATATACATGAACCTATGCTAGCATGACAAGTTCTAAACCTTTATATTCACTGTCGCTTCAATAGAGATTAACACGTTATCTTATATGTTAGCTACACACATAAGACGAATAAGCACAACCAATACTAGGATATCAATCAATCACCACACACCAAGATATCGAAACAATTAATTATTCAAATCCATAAGTAAATCCGCTAGAATCCCATGACAACGATTAGCCCATAATCGAACTCATCGTCACCATGGGTTCCAATGAAAGCATGGTATAAACAAGGTCTTAATAAACTAAATAATAATCAAAGTACGAATAAACGAGATCTAGGTTCAACAAGAACGAAAACGAGCATCTAAAGTTACAACTAATTCAAAGAATCACAAGTTGAAAACAAGATCTTCTTTTTCGGAGTTGTTCTGTGCTTCTAGATCTTCTCCTTGGTATCCCAATCTTCCCGGATGATGAAAACCCTTTTTTTTAAGTATATATACGCCCCTAGTGGACCTGGGCCCTTAAAATCGTCAAATTTTACTCAAAAAAGGCTTTTTCAGCGAAATCAGCGACCAGCCGCGCCCTGAGCGGCCGCTCAGCTCTGCTGAGCGGGCGCTCAGCTACTGACTGGGAAAAATATTCTGATGAATCTTGTTTTGGCCATAACTTGAGTTCTACTCGTCAGAATTAGGCGATTCAACTGCCCACGCGAAGCTATTGAGATTCTCTACAACTTGACAATGGCCTTGGCTTCCAATTCTGATCACTTTTAATCATATTTCCTTTAAAAGCTCTTTTCTTCATTTAACTGATACCTGAAATGCATTAACACAAAAACACATCAAAATACCAACAACTTGAGTCCAAAACACCAATTTAAGCTTGTAATAAAGCATTCCAAGTGGATATAAAATCCACTTATCAATAGCATACTCAATTAAGAATCCATCAGGGCTTTGCAAAACCAACCCTGCTCCACTGGAATTTGTTTTTGATGCTCCATCACAATAGAGAACCCAATATTCTTTCTCCTTATCATCCTTTTCTCTGTCCCCATTGTCGACTCCCTTGTCTTGAGGTATGGTATTCTTTCTCCTTATCATCCTTTTCTCTGTCCCCATTGTCGACTCCCTTGTCTTGAGGTATGGTATCTTCCTGCCCCCCGACTTCTTGGTTGGGTATGGTACATTCCACCAGGAAGTCAGCTAGTGCTTGGGCTTTTATGGCCGTACGTGGCTTATACTTGAGATCGAACTCTCCCAACTCTTTTGCCCACTTAATCAGTCTCCCACTTGCCTTGGGACAGTGAATGATATTTCTCAGTGGCTGATTCGTTAGCACCTCAATCTGATGAGCCTGAAAGTAAGGACGCAGTTTTCTTGAAGCCATTACCAAGGCTAAAGCGAATTTCTCAATAGTTGAATAATTCAACTCAGCACCTTGCAAAATTTTGCTGACATAGTATACAGGTTTCTGGACTTTCAGTTCCTCCTTAACCAACACCGCGCTCAAGGCGCTCTCTGAAACAGCCAAGTACAAGAATAAAACTTCACTCAGAACTGGCTTGGCCAACAACGGGGCCTGGCCCTTATACTTCTTTTATTCTTCAAATGCCTTCTGATTTTCCTCACTCCATACAAAGTCTTTAATATTCTTTAGTGACTTGAAAAATGACAAGCACTTGTCTCCTGACTTGGAGATGAATCGTCCTAGCGCAGCAACCCTTCCTGTGAGCTTCTGAATATCCTTGATAGTTTTTGGTGGTTCCATGTCCAGGATCGCCTTTATTTTATCGGGGTTAGCCTCAATTCCTCTTTTTGAGACCATCAATCCCAAGAATTTTCCAGATCCTACTCCGAAAGCACACTTCGTAGGATTCAACATCATCTTGTGGTACCTCAGGACCTCAAAAGCTTCCCTTAAATGGGCTATATGATCAGTCTTTACTAGACTCTTGACTAACATGTCATCAACATAGACTTCCATAGTCTTACCAATAAGATCCTTAAAAATTCTATTCACCAACCTTTGATAGGTGGCTCCTGCATTCTTGAGACCAAACGCCATAACAAGATAACAATAAACACCAAAGTCAGTGATAAATGATACCTTTGGAATGTCATCCTTATGCATTTTGATCTGGTTATATCCGCTAAATCCATCCATGAAACTCAGCATCTCATGTCCAGCAGTGGCATCAATCAAAGTATCAATTCTAGGCAGCGGAAAACAGTCTTTGGGGCATGCATCATTCAGATCAGTGAAGTCTATACACATCCTCCACTTTCCATTAGCCTTCTTCACCATTACAGGGTTTGCTAACCACTCTGGAAATTGAATCTCCTCAATGAATCCAGCTTCTAAGAGCTTTTCTACTTCCTGTTTTATAGCCTCTTGTCTTTCCGGGGCAAAATTTCTTTTATTTTGTTTCACTGTCTTCCGGCTTGGATCCACGTTTAGCTTGTGAGTAATTAACTCCGGGTCTATGCCTGGCATATCAGCTGCTGACCATGCAAACACATCACTATTTTCTTGCAAAAATTTCACTAACTTCCCTCTAAGGGGCTCCTCTAATGTGGCTCCAATGAAAGTCATCCTCTCAGGATTCTCGGGGTCTAAAGGAACCGAAACCAATTTTTCTGCTGGCCTTCCTCTATTCTCATCATTTTCTCGAACATCCATATCTTCAATAGGAAGAACCTGCCCCCCGACTCCATCTGCCCTCAAAGAGGCCACATAACAGCTTCTAGCCATTTTTTGATCTCCTCTCTCTTCTCCAATCCCGTTTCGGGTGGGAAACTTCATGACTGAATGGTAGGAAGAGGGGACTGCCTTGAAGGCATGTATCCCTGTTCTCCCCATGATAGCATTATAAGTTGAACTAGCCTTTACCACCACGAAATCCAGCATCGGCGTTGCTTGCCTTGGTTCCGTACCTAAGGTGGTCGGCAATTTGATTATCCCTTCCACAGGACATTCTACTCCAGCAAATCCATATATCGGCATGTCGGTTGGTGTCAACTGGGAGTCGTTATACCCCATTCTTAGAAAGGTGTTGTGGAGCAAGATATCCACAGAAGCACCATTATCCACAAGGACCCTCTTAACCGGGCTATTTCCTATTATCGGTGTTATGACCAGCGGGTCGTCATGGGGAAACTTCACACCCTCTAGGTCGGAATCATCAAAAGCCAATGTTACTTCTGTCCTGGCCCTCTTCGGGGCTTCTCCAACAATATACATAACCTCCCTAGTATATGCCTTTCTGGAATTTTTGGACAATCCAGCAGCAGTTGGATCTCCAAAGATCGTGTTTATCACAGGCCCTCGAGGGCGTCGCGGTCCTCCAAAAATTGCATTTATAACCGGCCCTCTAGGTTGGGGATTCCGCCCCTAATCGTCTTGGTCCCTCCTACGATCTTCAAAGTTCTTCCTTCCATTATTATTTCTGTCCCCTCCATCTCCAGTATACTTGTTCAATCTTCCTTTTCGAATCAAAAACTCAATTTAATCTTTCAATTGCCTACACTCATCGGTGTCATGGCCAACATCTTTGTGAAACCTGCAATACTTGCCCTTATCTAGCTTGGCGGGATCAGCCTTCAAGGGCTTAGGCCAGCGAATATCTCTGTCTTTCTCAATCTCCATCAAAATCTGACTTCTAGGAGCATTTAGCTTAGCGTATTCAGTGAACTTTTGCCCAGGTCCTCCCATCTTGGGGGTTGAATCAGGGTTTTGTTCGGTTCTAGGATATTTGTCTTTTGCAATATATTCTAAATCAGTTTTCCGCTTCTTGCCTCCAGTGGGCTCATTACTTACTACGGTCTTCCTCATACTTTCTTCAACCTTGATATACTTCCCTGCCCTCTCTTGGAGCTGCAACATGCTTTCAGGGGGACGTTTGGCCAAGGACATTTTAAAAAACTCGTCCCTAGTTCCTTGTTGCAGTGCTATCATGGCTACCTTATCATCAAGGTCCGGGACTTTTAAAGCCTCCTTTGTGAAACGATTCAGGTAATCTCTCAAGGATTCCTTAGCTCCCTGCACAAGACTCATAAGAGATGCTGAACTTTTCTCATGGACTCTTCCACTGATGAATTGCTTAATAAAAGCCTGACTTAATTCTCTGAACGATCCAATAGAATTTGGGGGCAGGCGACTGTACCATCTTTGAGCCATACCCGACAGGGTTTAAGGGAAGGCCCGACACTTTATAGCATCATTCACGGGTTGCAGCAGCAGTGCATTAGAGAATGTCCTAACATGATTAGCGGGGTCTCCCGTGCCATCATAGGCTTTGATAGTGGGCATCTTGAATTTCCATGAGATATGGGCATTCATTATCTCTTTTGTGAAGGGTGGAGTTGGATCATCAGGATCTCCAAGGGGAAGGAGATTTCTTGGATCAGTTCTTGGGACAGCAACCCTTCTTCGTACCGGACCATCCAGGTCTATGACAGGAGGAGGATTTCTCCCCCTAGGAGGTATCTGGGGTCTGGTGGCCTGGTGAGCCTCCAAATCACGCCTCATCCTTTGGATTTCAGCCTCATGAGCCCTGATCCTTTCCTGCACTTCTTGGGGATTCGCCCCTGGGGTGCTTTGGGGGCGTTGCCTTCCATCGGCCATTGGCTCTTTTCCAGGATGCCTCCTTCTCGGGGCCACTTCATCATCCGAAGATTCGGAGTCTCTCTCAGTGTAAGGATCAGAAAATTCCCGATCCTAAGGGATAGGACCCAAACCTCGTATATAGGGGGGCGACTGCCCTCGTGCTTCGCTTCGCCCAGCATATCCGCTTCCTCCAACCTCAGGGTGAAGGGGCATCCCATAAGGGGGGTTAGTAGTAACAATAGTTGAATATTCATACCCGACGGGTCGAGAATTCACAGGTATATGTACTTGTTGAACTTGAGGATTCGTACCTTGAATAGTCGGGGGAGTTGTCCCTTGTGGCTGAGGTTGAGTTGCCCCTATCTGGGCTTCCCCCTGAGTAGATGCATAAGTCGAGTGGGGAGGAATCTCCACGGTGGACGAAATCACCTGAGTTGTCCCTGATGGTGTTCCCTCCTCCAGAGCGCTAGTTGTTCTCCGTGTTCTCGCCATAGTTGTTGTTCGATTCCCACAGACGGTGCCAAATATTATAGATAAAATACTAAGGTTATTATTTGCTGTATTTATTACTAAGATTCGGGAGCTCAAGGCCTTTAATGGCTGCTCTCGTGTTTCGTAGCTTAATTCTGCCTTTACGAGATGCCTACGTATCTCTGTGAATTAGAGAATCAAGCCAAAAAATGTAGTTCTGATTTGTGGGGCGAGACCCCTTATATAGATATTGAGAGTCCTTGAATTGGACTTGGCATAGGAGACTTGGTGGGCAAGTCTCATAATTAGAATGGACTTTGGAGTCCTAGATAGTAGGAAACTGATTCCTTATCCTTTTAGGTCCCCTTGAGGCCAATCTACAAGGATTTATATCCCCACTAGGACTTATCTTAATAGCTGTTTTCCTCCTTTATTTATTAATTATGAAATTAATAAATAATCAGGGTTTTTGGGCCTTCTTTGTTCCATCAGGCCTGATCTGGTCCATCAGGCCTGATCAATGTGTTGACCTTCTTGGTCTGAATGTCATACATCTTTTTATTGGGCCTAGTAGCCCACACCTTGCAATATTTATTTATACAATCAGGGTTTATTTATCCCTATCACTTACATAACTTGGAAAATGTGTTGCATAGATGTGAAGAAGTTAATCTAATTTTAAATTGGGAAAAGTGTCACTTTATGGTACAAGAGGGAGTTGTTTTGGGTCATGTTATCTAGAAAAGAGGCATCGAAGTCGATAGAGCTAAGGTAGAGGTTGTTGAGCGCTTACCACCCCCAATTTCGGTCAAGGGAGTAAGAAGTTTTCCTGGGCATGCGGGATTTTACCGCCGTTTTAAAAAAGATTTTTCAAAAATCGCTCGACCTCTAACTGAACTCTTAGGCAAAGATTTCCCTTTTGTTTTTAAAGATGCTTGCATTGAGGCTTTTGACTGGTTAAATAAAGCTCTATCTCTGCTCCAATCATGCAACCACCATATTGGAATTTGTCATTTGAGATCATGTGTGATGCTAGTGATCAAGCTATTGGTGCAGTCTTAGGTCAAAGAAATGATGGCAAGCTTTATGCCATATATTATACAAGCAAGGCCTTAAATGGAGCTCAGATCAACTATGCAACAACTGAGAAGGAATTGTTAGCAGTGGTGTATGCAATGGAAAAATCTCGATCGTATCTTGTTGGTTCTAAAGTTATTCTTCACACAGACCATGCAGCATTGAAATATTTCTTGAGCAAGAAAGATGCTAAACCTCGTTTGATACGTTGGATTCTACTCCTTCAAGAATTTGATTTGGAGATTAAAGACAAGAAAGGAGCTGAGAATGTGGTTGCTGATCATCTTTCACGCCTTGTTCTTGATTATCTAAAAAGTAAAAATATTTCAATTAATGACTCATTTCTAGATGATCACCTATTTTTTCTTGCAGGTATTGAGGTTCCTTAGTTTGTTGATATCGCTAACTATCTAGCTAGTGGTACTATTCCTCATGGTTATTCATCGCAGCAAAGGAAGAAGTTTTTCTATAATGTGAGGAAGCATTTTTGGGATGATCCTTTTCTCTATAAATCTTGTGCTAATGGTGTCATTAGAAGATGTGTTCTAGAAAATGAGATCACCTCAATAATCTGACATTGTCACGATTTACCATGTTGTGGTCATGCAAGTACTACTAAAACTGCTGTTAAGATTCTTCAATACGGTTTTTATTGGCCAACTCTCTTTAAAGATGTCCACCAATACGTTCAATCTTGTAATCATTTTCAAAGAACTGGAAATATCTCAAGAAGAAACGAGATGCCTCTTAATAGCATACTTGAAGTAGAGACTTTTGATGTTGGGGGAGTTGATTTTATGGGACCATTCTAAAGGGTTTCGAGCACATAAATGCAACGGAAACAGTAATTAAAAACGTGAAAAACCAGAATTTTCGAAACCCACCGTAGGATCCATACGAAAAATAGATATTTAATTCGTAGATCAGATTGTTTACCTTAAGAAGCTTTATAAATTGGTTGACTAATGGAGATCCAAAGCTTATTCAATCACCACGCATCCCGCTCTCGTGATCTACGCTCTATCGGTATCCACACGAATGCTTGAACTCAAGGATTAGATGTGTACTAGCACAAACTTGTTTCTTCTTGCTCTCTCCATCTTCTCTCTTGATGGCTAGGGTTTTAGTAAAAGTCCCTCTTGCAAAATCATCCACACAAGAGATATTATATAGAGAGTAAAAAAAGAATTATAACTCTTAACTAATTAGGAGTTATTATTAATTCAAAATTCCTATTTGTATAATAATTAAGTCACACTTAATTATTTAACAAATGAATTTCATAATTAATATTAGTAAATTTAAATATCAATATTTATCTAATTAATTAAGTCGTACTTAATTAATATTATAAATAATTCGAATTATTTCAATATAATTTAAATCCAATTTAAATCAAATAATCCTTCAAGCATTCTTTGTGTGTGACCCTATATGTTATTATTATGTTGGCAATGAATTTTAAATCTAATTTAAAATCGTAAACAATGAGCGGCATCTAGTAATACATCATTGCTACCCAAGTAATAATAATTCAATCAGTGATTGACTTAACATTTCGTGAATAATGTACAATGTAATATAATCCCTGTAACCAAATATTATAGATTAAACTAGAGGCATGTAATGTGTCATCCTCATCATAGTTTAATCCAAGTTTCCTTGATCAATGAGTATACTATCATATCAAATCAATATTTGAGCATGGCCACGCATTTCATAGTCTAGCTCACACAAGAGCCCAATAATATCACTCCTAAAATTGGAAGGTTAAATCCCATCTAGATCATTGATATTTCTCATACGATTCATAATATACCCAATGTCCACTTTTATCATTACCTGGTCAAGGATAACTTTTAATGGAATCAATGTATATTAATTCTCGTATAGAAATATAATGACTTCATGTCTAAGGACCATTACATCATTATCACTGTGAGAATTACTTATGACACAACAAACATGTAGAATCTCACATTGGGTCTGTCCATCACCATGTACATATACATCTGCTTGTGTTTTTTACTTTAGTATCACTATACCTATGATCAATAAGATGTGATCATTAGTCAACAAACACACCAGTCTTAATGAATTATTATTGTCCCTTAATAATAATACTCGACTAGGGACCTTTAGGAATATTGATACTATTCTCATAATCTCATTTCTATGTCACGTACTTAGAGATATAAAATTGCATATCATATTCCAAGGACATTTATTAATCTAACATTTATATCGTAGTAAATTAAGAATTAATAAACTTTAAAGGGAATAATTGATAGAATACAAACATTAATAATCCAAATGTATTAAACTAAAACATCATAGTGTTGTCTCTAGGGCACAAACACTAACAATCTCTCACTTGCACTAGAGCCAATCACCCATGTATCTAATACTCATGGAACTAGTATGACCATCGTGCTTCTGTTGTGACAAAGCCTTAGTCAGTGGGTCTGCAACACTATAATTACTATGAACTTTACATTTATATCTCCTTGATCATTAGTCTCATTAATAAGGTGATATCGCCTAAGGACATGCCTAGACATTCTCCTTGGTTGTTTCAAAAATTACCAATATATATTAGGCATCCTTTATAGAATCATCACTGTTCTTGCTGTGAACTATTCCAGCTAACATCACTTATATTTAGACAAAACACAAACCAGACATAGACACATAATCATCCTTGTCTATCCAAAAATTAGGTTAGGAAACTAGTATCTGGGTAACTCTTTACAACCAGTTCCATCTCTTCTCCATACACCAAAACTAAATCTTTAGTTTTCCTTAAGTACTTAAGAATATTCATGAAAATTATCCATTGACCCTCACCTGGATTAGAATGGTATGTGCTCGTCATGCTGAAAGCATACAAAACAACTAGATAAATACATATCATTGTACACATTATAGATCCAATTGCTAAAGCATATGGAACTTTCTCAAACAGCCCTTATCATCTAATGATTTAGGGGGCAATTATCTTTTGAGATCACTATCCCATGAGACATTAAAAAATATCCTTTCTTAATCTCCTGCATCCCAAAATGATGCAATATGTTATCAATGTATGTACTCCGACTAGGTCCATTAATCTTTTTAATCTATCTCTATAGATCTTGACCCTAATATATAGGTAGCATCGCCTAAGTCTTTCACTGAGAAACTATTTCTCAACCAAGTCTTAACAGCCTGTAGAGAAGGAATGTCATTCCTCATTTTTTATATGTCATCTACATATAATAGTAGGAATGTCACATGGCTCCCACTAACCTTCTTGTAAACACATGGTTCATCTTCATTTTGAATAAAGCCAAACTCTTTGACCGTTTTATCAAAATGAAGATTCATTCTCCTTGAGGCTTGCTTCAATCTATAAATAGATAGAAGCAATTACAAACTATCTTAGCAAACTTTGGATCGACAAAATCCTCAGGTTGTATCATATATACATCCTCTTCAAGGTTCCCATATAAGAAAGCAGTTTTGACATCCATTTGCCAAATCTCATAGTCAAAGTAAGCAACTATTATTAACAAAATTCTGATGGAATTGACCATAGTAACTAGTGAAAAAGTCTCATCATAGTCTATACCATGAATTTGTTTGAAACCTTTTGCCACTAGTCGCACCTTATAGGTCTGTACTTTACCATCCATGTCAGTTTTCTTCTTGAAAACCCACTTGCACCCTATAGGTTTTACCCCTTCGAGTGGATCAACTAAAGTCAATACTTTATTTTGATACATGGATTCCATCACGGATTTCTTGGCCTCCAGCCATCTCTCGGAGTCTGGACTTTTCATAGCATCTTGGTAGGTGTGAGGCTTATCCTTATCTGTAAGCATCACATCACCATCTTGAGTCAAAAGAAATCCATAATTTCTCCCGGACTCATGGTGAATCCTACTAGATCTACGAATAACATGTGTTTCCTAAACATGATTACTTTCAACATTTTGATGTACATCCTGATCTTATTCCAACTCTGGTTCAATATTATCACGTGGTTCTCGATCTTTATCGAGATGTATTATCCTCCCACTGATTTTCTTAGAAAGTAGTTCTCCCTCAGAAAATATAGCGGCCCGAGCAACAAACACTTTGTTCTCGAAAGGATTATAAAACTATACCCTAGTCTCACTTGGATATCTCACAAAATAGCATATATCTAATTTTGGTCCAAGCTTGTCAGAGGCTAAACGTTTTACAAATTCTTCACATCCCCAAATTTTCATAAATGACATGCTATGACATTCATCACTCTATATGTCATACGGAGTATTTTGAACCGCTTTAGTCAAAACTTTGTTAAGTGTATATGTAGTCGTTTCTAGAGCATAACCCTAGAAACTGAATGGAAGATTCGCTCAACTCATCATCGATCGCACTATGTCCAACAAGGTACGATTTTCCTCTCAAAATCTCTATTCCATTGAGGTGTTCCAGAAGGAGTAAGTTATGATACAATATCACACTCCTTCAAGAAACTCTTGAAATTGAGGTTTAAGTATTCTCCTCCACGATCTGATCGTAAAACTTTTATACTTTTCCCTTGTTTTCTTTTCTATTTCGGCCTTATATTCTTTGAGCATTTCAAAAGAATCAGATTTGTTCTTCATAAGAACCACATATCCATATCTACTAAAATCATTAGTAAATGTTATGAAGTAGTATAATCCCCCATTTGCCATCATACGCATTCAACCACATACATCATTATGTATAAGTCATAATCGTTCGGTGGCCTTTCACCTGATCAGGTAAAAGAAGCTTTAGTCATTTTGCCAATGAGACAAAGTTCGCAACTTCTGTATGATTCAAAATCAAACTTATCCAAGTATCCATCTATATATAACTCAGAAATGCGTTTCTCATTAATATGGCTTGACGACAATGGTATAGGTAATGTTTGATTTGAGTTATCTTAGAACATATAAATTGTTAACTAATTGTGCAACATTATAAGCCTTATCATTAAAATAGAATAAACAACTATTGTTTATTTAATTAAAATGAAAACCTTTCTTGTCCTTACAAGAAATTGATTAAATGTATCCCCTAAAGGCAGGCACATAATAACAATTTATCAAGTTCTCAATCTCGCCTATATGGGCAAAATTAGGTATCGAGTTCCTTCAACTAGAGCAACAACTTTTGCTCCTATTCTAACCCTATACCTGAAGCTTGACCATTGCTAGTCTTCTTCTTTAGATCTTCCAAATAAGCTCGACAATTTAACTTGTAATATCTGGGATATATTATGTAATTATTTTGCAAATAAATAAATATTATGCATGTTCCGTATTTATTTTGTGAAGTATTTGTTAAGTGGTATATGTGTTTGGATGTTTAAAAATAATATAAATTGAGTATTTTAATTTTTATATGTCCAAAATAAAATATAGATAATTGTCATATCTTCCTATTTATTTTTATGTTGATTTATGATTTTATAGAAAATTTATGGATTTTATAAATTCTTTTTCCGAGTAATTATAAACTATTTTATATAATCGGGAACCAGCCGACTTCACTCGTTTTTACGTTTTTATAACCCGAAACTCGTCCGAGAACTCCTTCCTAACCTAATTGCAATATTCCGAGCATGTTCCATGTTTAGACTTTTTCGATCCGGCGTACGGTTTGTCCTGTGCGGGTCCCGGCGCAATATTTTCTATGCATTATTCGTTTCGGTAAATCAATAAAACTCGTATTTTTGATAAAAGGGATCTTTTTATTAAACTATTATAATTATCACCTCGTAATACGTGTAACCAAGCGCTGAGACCAAGACCGCAGTACAAATTGTACTGATTTGGATAATTATCCCGAAAACCGATACCGTTTGGATCCGTTTTTATAAATAAATGTACTATTTTATATCCGTAATGATTCAACGGGATACTAATTTTCCGTAATTATAAATAGCCTTTACCGTATTTTATTTCGTACCGAAAATCATTTGCAAACAGTAATTATATAATTTTACAAAGAAAATACTTATATTCATATAACCTTTCAAGAATCAAACTGCAAATCGGAGGTGTTATTGATCTTTGTTTGGAAAGCTCAAGTAACCAAATCGAAGGGTTTAAGGAGTACTATCAGAATCTGTGCTTCATATCACTGCAGAATCAAAGAAGAGGCAAAGCTGAGGAAAAGAAAGCAAATAGTCGAGGAGTAAGACGGTTGTGATTGGAAGTTAGTGAAGTATAGCAAGCTAGTACCAAACAAGTGTTCTGAACTTTCTCGAGATATATTGTAGATGATTGATAGTCCTGTTTTATATTGCAAGTGCTTTGCAGCACTGAACCTTAAACCTTGATTCCAGTTATTGATCTCTGAACCGTAAACCTTATTCTTTCTAAACCATTGATTGTTGAATACCCGAATACAAACCACAAATATACGATACTACTCCACAAATACATACAAACTAAATACCAACCACTGAAACAAATTGCTTACATATTCAAACCATTGTACCATATGCTTTGAAAGACCAAATCCTTATAACCTTGAAACTTTGATTCCTTTGTTATCCAATTCTTTCATTACCTGACAGCCATTCTTTGAAATTGCCATATTGTTCCTGGTAAAGATTGAAACCATCTCATTATTGGACATCCTATATTGCTTATGATTTTGTTTATTGCTTTACATTGTTTACTCTGTTATTATGTTAGAATTGGATTGTTTAATAAAATTATGGACCAGATTCGTGGTCAGACCAGATTGGTGGTCAAGTTAGGCCGATGTGTGCCTTGGATCTAGTAATTAGAGCAGAGCTTTGTGCCTTTCTCAGGGTTAGTGCGTGACTGATCAGCAGCCTAACCTTGTTTTTTTTTTTAAAATAAAAATATAATATCCAATTCTAAATCATTAATCATTGTTCACTTGATACCTTAACTCTTTTCACTTGATGATCATTATTCTCAGTCTTGTCAATGTGACTTGCTGAGCTAGTTAGCTCATTTGTGCGATGTTGTTTATATTCTTTTCCAGTTAAGAAGGAACCTGTTGGTAGCGAGGATCCCCAATCCAGTGCGAGAGCTAGGGGCCGAGGTTGATCGAGTTAAGCAAGCTGACAGCTTTTGGAATAGTTTAAGTTTATGAAGTTTGTAATTATGGTTAATATTCAGTTATAAGTTTGAATAGTTAGGATTTGGGCGTTTGTAATATAAGTGTGTGTGTGTGTGGCTTGTGTGCATACTTTAACCTGTTGCGATCCGTGGTAGTTGTTAAGTAGGGTCACTGCATATTATTATTATTATCTTTAATATTGTTATAAGCAGGTTATAATTAAGGTGTGTGTGTGGACCCCAAACTTCTGACCCGGGTTTGGAGGGCGCCACATAACTTCAATTCATCCAGTTATTTCCACAAAAATGACAATCATCTCCTTTAGCAACACCACTATTAGGCTTCAAAAGCCCTTTGGGATTGGACTTTGGTTTGGCACCGAATAAGATCAAATCTTTACCTTGCCTGTCCACTTTCCTTTCCCAATTGCATTCCATGTGTACATCATCAATATGGACGTAATTCATGCCTTCACCGTATTATTTTCAGCAGTTTAAACATGCTTAACAACTCAGTGAATGTTCTGTTTATCTCATTTCCTTTTGTATAAATTCTTTTTCCAAGTAATTATCATCTCATAATACGTGTAACCAAAGTGCTGAGACCAAGACCGCAGTACAAAATGTACAGATTTTGATAATTATCCCAAAACTGGTACCATTTTGGATCTGTTTTCTCAAATAAACGTATTATTTTATATCTGGTATGATCCTACGGTGTACTAATATTCTGTAATTATAAATAGCCCTTACCGTATTTATTTCGTACAGGAAATCATTTAAAAATAGTTAATTATATAATTTTACAGAGAAAACCCTGATATTCATATAACCTTCCGAGAATCAAACCAACTTTTCAAGGTGTTACGAACTCTGTTTGGAAAGATCGAGTACTCAAAACGAAGGGTTTGAGAAGGACTATCAGATTCCAGGACTGGTTTTAGTGCAGAATCAAATGTTTATTTTCTATATTTTTATTTATTTTTTGAATTAATTTGATTTAAAATATGATTTTTTGTTCGAGAGTGTTTGTATGATTTGATGATTGCATGTTGTAGAGTTTTTCTTCCTGATGATTTTGATATATTATATGACTGATTTGGAGTTCAATAACATGTTCAAAATTAGGTTTTAATTTCGAATTGTTGAATTAGGGTTTATAACCCGTATGAATGTTCTTAATTGAAATTTAGGGGTTTCTTCCCCAGTGGTTATTAGATGATTTTGTTGCTTGCATCATGTTCCTGGTTGAATTTGTAATCGATTGATGTATAGTACATCAATAAACGATTCCTGGTTTGCTCAAATCGAAGCAAACAAAACTCGCCGGAGACGGCGAGTTTCTTGATCATTTTCGGACTGATTCTGGAAAGGGTTGTGTGTTTTGATTGCTCGTACATGTTCCTGGTAATCAATACTTTAATTCTGAAGAGTTTGGTGGCCTGAGGGGGCCGAAATCGTGTTCTCCAGCCACTCTCCGGCGAGTCGACGACGGGGTTTGCAAAAATTGCAAACAGGTCCCTGTACTTTCGAAAACGATACAGTTTAGTCCCCAAGGTTTCCAGAAATTTCATATTTAGGATTCCTGTTTTAAAAATATTTAAAAATCATTTTCTATTTATTTTAATTACAGATATTCATTTTTAATTATTTAAAATCCTAAAAATTATTATTTTAATTCCAAAAATTATTTTTAATTCAAAAATAAATCTGAATTAATTAGTTAATTAATTTTAGTTAACAATTAATTAGTTAATTTGTCAATTAATTGATTAAGTGATTTAATTAATTAATAATTGATTTTAATTAATTATTAATTAGATTTAATTATTTATTTTTAATTTAAAAATTCTGAAAAATAGTTTCGAGCTTAAAAATTTTATTTTAAATTATTTTCAAGGCTCGATAATTATTATAAAATTATTTTGAAGACAGATTCGGCCAATTGAACCCTGTTTATTGTTTGAAAATGATTAAACGGCCCGTTTAAATTCCGAAAAATGTTTAAAAATTCATATTAAATATCCAAAAAATCATTTTAACTTCAGATCTTCCTTGAAAAAGTATTTTCATCGAACACCTTATATGTTATGTGTTATATGTGCATTGATTGACGTGTTAAATGCGTATGTGTATATCATATGACTGCTTTAATCATATATTTCAATCCGTAAATCGGATTTGGGTAAAACGAAGGGTAGATAGAAGCTTATATCGAATAGAATCATACGAGATGAGTATTGATAGATACATGTACTATGTGAGCAGAAGAGACAAGGCGTAGGAAAGGGAAGCAGATAGTCGGAAAATAGGAGATTGTGATTGAAAGTTAGTGAAGTGTTAGCGAATTAAGACGAGGCAAGTGTTCTGAACCTTCTCAATACATATTGTAAATAATTGATAGTCCTATTTTATATTGCAAGTGCTTTGAAGCACTGAACCCTAAACCTTGATTCCATTTATTGATCTTTGAGCCGTAAGCCTTATTCTTTCTGAACCATTGATTGTTGAATACCCAAATACGAACCACAAACATACGATACTACTCCACATATACATACAAACTACATACCAATTACGGAACTGAAATTTCTCAAACCTAAAACCTTACCAATCGTTATAACCACAAGACTTTGATTATTTTATTATCCAAATCTTGTACCGGCTGATAGCCAATCCTTGTAATTGCCATGTTATTCTCTTGTGAAGATTGCAAACCATCTTATGTTTGGAACTTGATGTTGTTTATGATTCTGTTCATTATTTTACATTGCTTATTCTGTTGTTGCTATAGAATTGGATTGCTTTATAAAATTGTGGAATAGATTTTTGGTCAGACCAGATTCGTGGTCAAGTTAGGCCAATGTGTGCCTTGGATCCAGTAATTAGAGCAGAGCTGTGTGCCTTGCTCGGGGTTCGTGCGTGACTGATCAGCAGCCTAACCTTGGTTTTAAAATGAAAACTTAATATCCAATTTTAAATCATTGCTCATCCATAAACTTTATATCTTAAATCATTTCACTTGATCATTATTTATTCTTAGTATTGTCAATGTGACTTGCTGAGCTAGTTAGCTCATTTGTGCGATTCTGTTTATGTTCTTTTCCAGTTAAGAAGGAACCTGTTGGTAGCGAGGATCCCCAATCCAGTGCGTGAGCTAGGATTTCAAGTTAAGAGGAATTAACTAGCTGAAGACTTTTGTGATAGTTTAATCTTGTGAAGTTTGTAAGAATGTTTAATATTCAGTTGTAAGTTTGAACAATTGGGATTTGGACGTTTGTAATATAAGTGTGTGTGGCTTGTGTGCATACTTTAACCTATTGCGATCCGTGGAAGCTGGTAAGTAGGGTCACTGCATATTATTATTATTTATCTTTATTATTGTTATAAGCAGGTTTATATAAAAGGTGTGTGTGTGGACCCCAAACTTCTGACCCGGGTTTGGAGGGCGCCACCGTTGAGCTTGGTTAATTTGGATTTTAGGGTTTATTGTTGTGGTCCTGAATCATCTTGCCTTTTCTTTCTCCTCCTTTCATCCCCTTTCTTCTTTTCATCTTCCTTTTTCTCATCCTTCTTCTTATCCATATTACCAGTTGCTTTTGAAGATTGACTTGGATTTGAGCTAGAAGGCTTATGTTCATCATGCTTATGCTCATCATCATCCTTGTCATATTTTAAATTGAATTGAGGGTTGGCAACATGGTGTCAACATTTAGTAAATACTTGTCCAAGATTCTTATCATTTCCACATCTTCAGCCTTCTTGTTCTTTTTGTACTTTAGATCAGAATGAATAGTCATGATCAACCTTATGTTTGATCTGACACAATTTTTTGGAACAGTAAGCTGTTTGCATAGCTTGGTTCTTGGACAGATTAGGCCACCCCTTTGTTTGGATATAGATAGGCTTCAGGAAAAGATACTATTTGTGCATTTTTGAGCTCATGAAGAAGCTGGGTGTCCTCTGTGATGACTACATGTACTTTGTCAATTACAACATCCAGTTCAGATGCCCTTAGAGTTCTAAGATTTGAAATAGACACCTGAATACATCTGTCCACACCGCCATTATTGATGTTGACAACAATCCTCTTCTGTAAGAAGTTCTCAACATTCACAACTACTACCCTGATGGAATTGATAGTCTTGGCCAATGCTCTTTTGTATGTGATGTAGTTGCTTTAAAGAGACATCCTTAAGACTGCAAGAAGTTTACTGAATTCTTGATCTTGATTTGGTCCTTTTGCAGCCTTGATGGGTCTTTCTTTTCCCATATATTAACATTGTTGAGTTTGTGAAGAACTTTGACCAATTTGAACTGATGTGATAGGCTCTTTGGATTTATATTTACCAATAACATCCTTGGATTGTTGAATCCTAGCTTTAATTTCCCCCTTAATCTTGGTGACAGGCATGAGTAGGGGAGTTGGTAATTCTGGCCTTATAGCTTCAAGTATGGAGGGAAGTGGTATGTTGAGCTTCCCCATAATGGCTCCGAAAGAAACAGAATTCTGTATTTGGAGATGCTTGTGAGAATCCACCACGGTTTTGATTTTTTTTTTGTTGACTCTGCACCAAAGATATGAGAGCTTGGACTTGTGCACTTAGTGAGTCATTAGAAGATTGGAGAGAAGATACTTGTTGTTGAAGTTGCTGAACTTGCAAGTGAGATGAGGATTGAGATGTGGATGAAGTGGAGACCCCAAAAGTGTCCTGCACAGCCTTTTTAATTTCATCCATGAGCAAGGCTGAAGGAGTGTATATAATAGAATGCATTTGATCCAGCTTTAGTCTTGAATCATTTGAGTGAGTGATATGGTTTTGAACTTGATCATGCAGGGCCACAAATGAGGTCCTGAGATTCTTTACACTTGTTTCCGCTCCACTTAGATCATACCTAGACATCTTATCAGCAAAAGTTGTGAATTTATTCTTGATCTCTGTCTGTGAGGGAATGATTTGATCCATCTTCTCTCTAACCATCTTCATTATCTTGTCTTGATGCCCAGTGAGAGTAATCTGAAGTGCTTTTCTAAAGTTATGGAAAGCTTTGATTGGATCCTTGTATACCTCATTTGTCACAGTTTGCATCCTCACCAGCTTCATCAACTATTTTAGCTTGTTGTTCTTCAACATCTGTCTGGTAGGAAAGCATAATGGCCTGGTAGTCTTAATTAGACATATTGGATGTGAGAAGCTGCTGTGATATTTGAGCAAGTCCACCAAATTGGTCAACCATAAGATCAGCAACTGTGGAGGGTTGAGATGTAGCTTCTTATAGCCACTGAGAAATGAGATGGGGTTCTTGGGGTTGAGAGGTAGAAGGTTGGTTGGATGAGTGAAAATGAGATAGGATAGAATCACCTGTGACAGGAGTCACAATTTTACTCACAGATTCCACTGTGGTTTTGACAAGTTGTTGTTCTCCACTTGTGGTGGGAACCTCCAGTTGAATTGGAGGGGATTTGACTGGGTTACTGTCATGTGCACCAGTCTCAAACCCTTGTGCTTCTTTCAAAGCATTGTCAGATGAATGTGATGATCTTGCCTCTCCCATAATAGGGTCACTGGAAATTGTACTCCCAGCTTCAATTGTTAATACAATTTCAGCCAAGGTTTTGAGGGGAGTTGTTCCTATGACGAGAACCTCCAATTGAATTGGATAGGATTTAGATAGCTCCCCCTCAGGAGTACTACCCTCAAACGTTACAGCCTGTGAAGGATGATTTGCACATGAAGGTGTATTTGTGATCACCATGGGGTCTTCAGTAAAAACTGATGAATCTCCCATGTTTGTGATGGTGTCATCAAGGTCTACCCCAGCTAGTAGCCTCTCACCATCTAAATTTGGTGTCTGGGTGGTGAGCAAGGTTTCTTGAACCATGTCACTTGAGTGAATTTGCACTTGAGAATTGGATTCAAGTGTAGTGTATGAAGAAGAAATTTGAGAGATTACGGGTTATTGTTCAGTAGTGAATGTTGGAAGCTCCCCCTAAATAGATGAGGGAACTTCAATTGATATGCTCTCATGGTGTGTGCCATCCTTGTTTTTCCTTTCATACACTTGAACTTTGTCAAGTGCAGGTGCAGACTCTGTACAAGGTACATTTAGGAGAATGCTCTTTTCGATAGAGACACCCTGTTGAGAGGATGCCCCTAGAGTCTGTTCAAGTCCCTTGTTTATAACTACATCCTTTTGAGAGGATGTATATATGCCTTGAATGGTCAACTCAGTTTTATTTTACTTCTTTGTTCTTATGACCAAAGGCGACTCAGGTTGTGTTTGATCCTCACCACTCTCATTCAATATCGTAAGGGTTACCTCCTTTCTCTTATTTTTACTTACTTCACCCTTTTGAGAGGATGAAGTGGTTGGTTTCCTAGCAGCTATTGGTTTTGAAGAAGTAGGCTCAACATGGGAAGGTCCTTATGGGTGTGCCTGTGTTTGTGCTTTCACAGGCTCAAGAACCATTGTTGCACTAGGTTGAACTTCATTGGTCCTCATGTTAGGCATGGGGTACGGATAGGTCTTAAATCTTTCAATCATGAAAGGTGTTAACCTAAGACCCACATGTACCTTATTCTTAGTAATAAGTGATCCAAATAAGATTTTGGACACTTGTTTACAGTTGCCTATTAATGACTTATCTACACCTTCAAGCATATGTATATCATTTACTTCATGATTTAAAGCATACATAATGAATCTAGGAAGGAAAATTTTCTTTACCTCTTGAAGTTAATGGCATGGTGCTCAATTCCTCCAGAATGTAGTGTCCTACATTAATCTGTTTGTTGTGAGCCATTAAGTAGACCAGCTTCTGAACAACACTAGGAATGTTGTCAAATCCTGATTTTTTGCATGTGAAAGCCCTCACTAAAGAATCAAAGAGAAAGGACTACTCCTTCCTTAGATTTTTCTTATTCAAGCTAGCCAAGTTGATCTTCTCAGAGTAGTTGATAAAGTCCAAGAATTCATACAGCTCCTCTGAGTTGGAATCTCTACTAGATTTTCAGTTGGAATGTTCAAGGCCAGGTTCACATTATCTTCAGTTATCTCAACCTGTTGTCCTTTGATTTGACAGTTAACCATTAAAGTTGAAGATTGGTCTTCATGCATAACTGTCCTAGCTACAGCCGTGTTCCAGAAATCCCCTAATATATCCAGATAGAGAACTGGGTTAGCTGTAAGAGCTCCAACAAAGTAAGTTTCAGATAAGAACTTGAAAAGCTTTTTAAAGCTTCAGGAGCTTGATTGGCATCTAAGAATACAAGGAAGTTGGTTTTCTTTGGAATGACGGGTACAATAATGTTTGATGCCATTGTTGTGTATGTGAAGATTAATGGGTAAAATAAATTAGAGAGAGGATTTGAAATGAGAGAGAAATTGGTTTATAATTGAAAAATTAGGTCACTTTGAGATCTCGAAGGCTTAGAAATATGTATGTCGAGATGTCTGGGTATTTATAGTAAAAGCAAATGACTTATCGAGAACTAAAAAATAGACGTTTGGAATTTATCTATCGAGAAGTCATTTTGAAGAGTGAAAAACATATCGATAAGTCATTTTGTTTATTCTTGTAGTGTAACACCCCCAAATTCGGGGTCGGGGATTCGGGTTATCACGAGTTCCATTTCCCTTATCAATACTTAATCTTAACAGTCAACCAACTACTGAGTACTGTGACCCCACAATATACACACACACACCACAAGTTATAGTCTCAGAGATGAATACCAAAAAATAACACAAGTCATTTTATTCCACAATTATAAACCGTTACACCTTAAAAGGGTTTCTGAATAAATTTACATTTCTTTGCCATTATTACAATTCATATAGATACATAAGTCTGGTACATCAGAAGTTGAAAGTCTAGCCTATTGGTAATTTCTACCTCAGCTACAGCGGCATCAACGCTTCCAGAAAACCCCGGAACATTTCCTAACCGCTTGCGAATTGGAAGTTTGGTCCTGTTCATCTTTTCTATCTGTTGTTGTGTGATGAAGGAAGAAAGCAAGGGTGAGCAACAAGCCCACCAAAATAATATGTATAATAATTAACAATATATGAGCATTCTCATAGTACTCAAGAAAGTCTTGGTTGAGAAGAAATGAACCAAGTTGATATCTTAAAGCGACCAAGTCGCAAAATATTCAGTATATATACATATATACTTTTCACAATCTTTGAAATCCTCTGACATGTATAATATACACAGAGTTCCAGTTTATAACTGTATAAAAATATCGCTGCAAGGTGATCTCATATATCAAACCTTGTCTCAATATTTTTCTGAAAATCTTTGATATGCATAAGATAATCATTTACTAGATATAAGTTTAAAAGATGAAGTTACAAGATACTCCAATATACTTATATCTTTTCCGAATACTACTTGAACTACCACCGTTCAAGTTATAATTAGTTTCAAAAGTTCATCACACTGATGAGACTACATGATAAGACTTGAATAGATTCAATCTTTGAAATATCATTGAATGAAATGAAGTTACGAGATACTTCATTAAGTCCCAATATATATATATATATATATATATATTCATATATATCTCCCATACATTTCCTGAAAACCTCTGTCATGTAAAGTATGAACAGAGTTGCAATATCCAATGAATTTGGAAGGAAAAGAATTTTTTGGCATAAACCCGATATCTTGATGATCAGGCAAAGATACCAATAAGTAACCTTTTCTACTGTAGATGGATGAATTCCTCGCCGGTCATCACCCTGGCCGCATTCGGACCTCGCGCTAGACCGTTACCCGGCCACTCACGCGTGGATGGACTGTCACCCAGCCTCTTACAACTTCATAGACCGTACCCCGGCCTGTCGCTTATGCCGACTCAATCAGATGGACTTACTTCCCGAACATTGGGCAAGTAATCAAATTGTTATCTCAAAACAGCAACCACGTTGCGAATATAAAATACACCATAGAGCCGAATCCCTCAGGTTTTGAGCGAGTATTTAAATCCCCTTTGAAAGGAAGATCTTAAATATAAAAATGAGTTTTGGGATCCGCTCTAACTTTTAAAAATCATTTTGAAGACTCGAAAACATTTTTAAGAATGTTTGGAGTAATGCTGATTTAATGAAATAAATCAGTCCCGATATATTAGAAAATATCTGAATATTATTATTTAAATAATATTCCCATAAGGATAATCCTTATAAAAATAATTCAAGTAAAAGTTTTAAAACTCATACTTGAAATGGATACTAAATAACCAAAGATATACTTATATGAAAGTATGATCTTTATTTGAATAATCGAAAATATGTTTGATTATCGAAACATTATTCTTTAATAAAATAAAGAATATTAATTAATAAAATGAGCGGAGTCATAAGTCCTCGAATGAATATTCAAAATAATATTCATTAAATAAAATAAGCGGAGTCATAAGTCCTCGAATGAATATTCAACTAATATTCATTAAATAAAGTAAACGGAGTCTTAAGTCCTCGAATGAATATTCAAAATAATATTCATTAAATAAAGTAAACGGAGTCTTAAGTCCTCGAATGAATATTCAAAATAATATTTATTAAATAAAATAAAGTTATCGAATAAACCTTATTCGATTAATAGTTTTGAAAACTATATCAATATATATATATATTATACTCGGGAACATCGACTCCCGGTTTAGAAAAATGTTCACCTTTGGGTCCCCTATACTAAGGGTATACGCAACTACTGCTTATCTCTAGCATAGGTATTATGCAACTGAATCAACAGATATATGTATCAAGATTACGAAATAGGCATACATATATACCATATCACATGCTCCAATATATCGCAAGAATTTGCTAATTAACCATCATGCATCTATCACAAGATAATGCATATAAATATTTTTACATCACAACAACAGTATAACGGGTAAAAAACTTGCCTGAGTGTTCCGGAGTAGACTTAAGCTTAGAGTGGGTCCGATAACCTATGAAAAACAACATAAGTTGGAATTAAACCCCGGTCGCTTAAGAAACTAGACTTTAACCAATTGAACCCTAACGTTCACTTATGGTAACTTATACGCTTAACGAATCACATAAGTCATTCGAGTACCCTCGGCTCCACCATTTTTAATAAATTAACCATTAAGAGTTTTAAGGCGATTCTTTCGCGAGAACCTTACCAACTGCCTAATCCACTTTACATAAATGTTTCATACTCCAATTAGTCATTTAAGGGCCTTAACCAAGGTTTCAAATTAAGGCGAGGGGTAATGGTTCGGTCGCGAAACGCCGTTACTTAAAACGGTCGTTTCTCCTAAACCGTACATCGGATTCAAACGAACCACATATCAAAAAGAAGCTCGTAACATGAACTATCTAATCATGGCATTGGTCAAAAACTAACAGTGAGTTCACGGGTCCTAATGTTAAGAACAAAAATAGTCTAGGGTAATCGGACATTACGATGGCTATGTTTACGCGATTACCAATTTTATTCTACTCCAAACCAACCACCAATCAACCACAATTCATTCATACAACCAAAATCCATCCATATCATACTACAACAGCCCCAACACCTCAAGTTCTCCAATTTATATTATTCTCAAACATGAATTAAAACTATACTTAAGTTCATTAATCAATAATCCAAGAATTACAACTCCAACTCATTACAAAACCAACCACACTCTAAGTCTACAAGAATCATGCTTCTCATGAACCATAATACTCATATTAAGCTCTTAACATCCAATAACAAAGCTAGGTTAAGAGATTATACCTTCCTTGTGAGTGGGAGTAACTAATTAGCTTGGAATCACCCTTGAAAGTCCTTACCCAAGCTTAACCTAAACAAAAACTCAAGAACAAAATGTTAAGTTCTTGAAAAACACTATTCACCCTCTTCTTCCATGAATTTTAGGAAGATATTGTGAAGGAATTTGAAGCTCAAACTTATAGGATAGCTATATCTATGCATAAGGAGTCTTAGATAATTACCTCACTAATTAACAAGGCTTGGATCTTGGATTTTGGTTTTTTCCTCTTTAAAAAAGAAGAAAAGCCGAGAGATTTCTTGAAGAATGAAGTCAACTTTGTGTTTTTTGGTGAAATGGATTGTTTTGGCTTGGTTGATGTTGTTTTGTTTTGATTTATTACTTTTAACCATGGTAACTTTTGCATGGCCAAGAATCAACCAACAACACACTTCCTTTTTGTTATGCTTATGTCACCTTGTTATGTCATCCTCCCACACTCGTCCTCTTCTTATTGGTTTGATGACATCATCCTCACTAACCTCTTTGATTAGCTTCCAATTACTTGGCTAATGACCGCTTATCTGTTATACGGTTCACTTAACTTTCGTTTTCATTTATCGTTTGAGGGATCATACCCGGGATCTTATTACTTGGGTTTCCTTAACTTTTCTCAATACATTATATTCCTTTTATGATCCTCTCTTATAATCCTTGAATTTAAATCCTTTTTATCCTATTACCTTATACTCAATTCTTTCGGTATCTGGTGGATTTCCGGGAAAAATCAAAGTGTTCGAATTCGGATTCTGACGATTTTTACACACACTTATATATCATATAGAGTACTAATAAGATCTCAGAATAACAATAAAAGAACCCCTACATAGTGTGGCATGAAAAGTTTTTCTTATTCAGCATAATCAGCAAAATCACTATTCATAATGGTTTCAAAAAAATTCCAAAAATTGGGGTTATTACATGTAGAGAACTAAAAAATAAACAAAATAACTTATCGATATGTTTTTCGCTATTCAAAATGACTTCTTAATAGACAAATTCCAAACATCTATCGAGAATAACATATCGATAAGTCATTTTATTTATTTGACTTATCCAGAACTGAGTTCTTGATAAGTATTTAGGTGAAATTGGTATGAAACACTTGCTCTATTTCTGCTAAGAGTGGTGTTAGGTAATGAATACAACACAGGGGGGTGAATGTGTTTTGGACAATTTTAATATTTTTCAACTATTTCTGGATGGTGAACAAAGTAATCTAACTTATAGAGATAATATGTTTCAATAGGAATAATAAAACATGCACAGGAACACACTATCATTCAAAACTCACTCAATTTTATATTAAAATCAAGTATGTGTTTTGCTACAAATTTATGGGTTCTTGTTATGTTAAGAACTCAGTTTCTCTCTTAAGAGTTATAAAATTTCTAGATCTATATTGTTACACATAAAACAAAGCATCCAGTGTTTACTTTGTAGAACAGTAAACACTGGTTTTACACAGCATGCAATAGCATGTACTAAACCCTACTTTAAGTTAACTAAAACTCTCTATATATGGCTTAGTGTATCCTTGCAAATTGTGCATGTCTGTGACTTTACTTTGTATGTTAATCTTGGCCTTTGATCTTGTACTCTTCAAGCTACTTTTGTTGACTTTTCAAACTAGTGATTGATTTGTTTGTTGATTGATAATCTTGGATATTTAACTGGTCTACACTTTATACTTTGAGTTTTACCTCACGATCTCCAGTTTGGTATATAGAGAACTAGACATCTCGATAAGTATAATGGCTTATCGAGATCTCTTATTACTTTATAGTTGATATGACTTTTCGAGGTCTCTGAGTTCCCGAATGTGAAATTGACTTGTTGAGATCTCTGAGTTCTCGAGTATAATCTTGACTTATCGAGATCTCTGAGTTCTCGAGTGTAACTTTGACTTATCGAGATCTCTGAGTCCTCGAGTGAACTTGACTTATCGAGGTCTCCATTTCTTTCCAAGTAGGATCAACTTATCGATATCTCTGAGTTCTCTAGTGATATTTTGACTTGTCGATATCTCAGAGTCTTCTAGTAAAGAAATGACTTGTCGATATCTCCAATCTTCATGTCTTCAATTTGGCTTGTCGATATCTCTGAGACTTCTCTATAAGCTTTTCTTGACTTCTCGATAAGTCTTTCTGGAGTTCTCGAATGACTTCTCTATAATACTTAATTTGTGACTTATAGATTTCTTGACTTAGAATGTTTTTCTCAAAACAAATTTATTGAACTCCAAGCATCTTCACACTTTCTCTGAGGCATGATCTTCTTCCAGAGTTTATTCTTAGGCTTGAGACTGTTTACAGAAAAATACTCCAGTCTAATCTATTTTCACTTTTACAGACTTAAGTGATACAATACAAAGTGTAAACTTAGATTATCATACAACTTACTTAGGGTTGTCAATTTGACTTAGTCATGTTATAGTACAAGCATGTCTTGCACAACAAGTGGTTTCACAAGAGGTACAATTGATAAAACTCTCTTTTATAAATACCAATGTAAGGACTTGTTATTAGTACATATATATGTTGATGATATCATTTTTGGATCTACTAATAATAAACTCTGTGAGAGATTTGCAAATCTAATGCAATCCAGGTATCAAATGAGTATGATGGGAGAGTTGAGTTATTTTCTGGGGTTACAAGTTAAACAGACTGATGAAGGGATCTTCATAAATCAATCCAAAGACACCAAGAATTTACTCAAAAGATTTGGAATGTAAGTCTTCTCAACTACATCAACTCCTATGGCCACTGCAACCAAGTTAGATTTAAATACTGGTTCTTCAGTAGATATAACTAACTACAGAGGTATGATTGGCTCACTCCTATATCTGACTGCTAGCAGACCTGATATCATGTATGTTACCTATCTCTGTGCAAGGTTCCAAGCTGATCCTAGAGAACCTCATCTATTAGCTGTGAAGAAAATTTTTAAGTATCTCAAAGGCACCATGAATCTGGGATTATGGTATCCTAGAGATTCAGAATTTAAGCTAATTGGATATTCAGATGCTGATTTTGCAAGATGCAAATAGACAGGAAAAATACTTCTGGAAGCTGCCAATTTCGTGGTGGCAGATTGGTTTCTTGGTACAACAAGAAATAAAAGTCAATTTCCACATCAACTGCAGAAGCAGAATACATTATTACAGGAAGCTGTTGTGCTCAAATTCTATGGATGAAGAATCAGCTGCTGGATTATGGGTTAGACTATTTTTCTATTCCTATATATTGTGATAATCAAAGTGCTATTGCAATAACAGGAAATCCAGTGCAGCATTCAATGACTAAGCACATCAGTATCAAGTATCATTTCATAAGGGAACATGTAGAAGCTGGTACAGTGGAATTGGTCTTTGTTCCAACAGGTCAGCAAGTAGCAGATATACTCACCAAGCCTCTCCGTGAAGCTACATTCACAAGATTGGTGAATAAATTGGGAATGATATCAGGACAATTCTCAAACTCTGATAATTAAGTCTGCTGATATTTTTGAAGCATGGTATCTTATTATGTGTCAGTACTTGTTAGATACTGATTATTGTGCTAAATGTTGATGCCATAATAACATGCAAATTGTGCTAAATGATTTTATGTGAAAACTGCATGTTGAACTACTGATTATGTTTACATGTTCTGTTATTAGTTAAAATTGTTTTGACTAATAGGTTTCGTCAGTAGTTGATAAATTCTGATATTGGTCAACCCAGTTTTGACTGATAAGTCTTGATAGTCGTAATTAAAATACTGATAATGATTAAAACTTGATTATTTTAAACTTTTTGAAATAAATTGTTAAGCGGTTTTTAAATTAATCTGTGAGTTAGTGGAATATCTTTTAATTGCTTAAATGGGTTAGCTACTGATGCAAGTATCTTGTAATACTTGAGTATTTACATTAGGAATAGAAATCTAAAGAGAAAGATTACTTTTTGTTTACCTAGATACGCGTAATCGTGTATATGCATTACGAATAATTATTATATGGTTAATCAAAGAGTCTCTTTAGTTTCTAACTTCTCTTCTATAAATATAACCCTCCACTTTCAAAACTTCTCACTGACCTTTTTCTTTAACACACATATTTCAAGACTTCTTGAACATAACTCCTTAACTTCTCAAATGTTCATGGTTCAACGTTTGTTTAGTACTCGCACTATTGCTGGAACTTACTATCCAGTTTTCAAGTTCGAAAAGGGTCGTGCCTATTATGACCCCTGGGGACGTAGAGTCAAGATAAACAATCAAATCTTTAGTCCTCATGATGTTCCATCATTAGTCTACGAGGGTTATCAAGTGATCAATGAGTGGATCTCCAATTGTTTCAGTTGGAAATTACTCTTGAGGATGAACGCTTAGACAAAGAGGCTGAGCAGCAGAGACTTAAAGCTCTTGAGTTGCAAGAGAATATTATTTCTCTTGGAAAGAATATCTTGGGAATTTATCACCACCGATCCATGAAAAGGCAATAAGCTCTGAAAGAATTGAAGATGTAACAGTTTCTAGGAATAGTTTCTAGTTTGTGTTAGGACTATTTTATGATTCTGCTTTGTATTCATTTTCTTCTTAATGAATAAAAATCTTTAAGCTTCTTTGCTATCTTATTTGACTATTTGTTTACTATCTTGTGTGTGCTTGCATGATTTTTAACTGTTGATATCTAAATCAGTACTGCATGATTAACTTCAGATGTCTTTAATAGTGCATGTGAATAAACTAATCTCTGTTTAAATTTATGTGATCACTTCAGTACAGATTGAGCACACAGTAAGAAGTAACTGATGTAATAGAAGAAATTTATGCAAGATTTAATTCTGAGTTCACAAGAATTATAATCTTTGAGTGCTGCATTATATCCAAATTCTTTAAAACTTTCTTTTTCTCATCAAGAAAGTTGTTCACACTCATTTCTTAACGTTAGACATCTTAAATTTCTTCTCATAACTGAAACACTTGAATTCTTTTCTCAAATGTTGCCAAAAATCAAGTGACATAATTCTTGAATTATGTTCACCACTCAGAAACAACATTTAGTTGGTTAGAGACTACTTGTTGAGGTAGATCTTAATGATACTAACAGAGACACAGAGGTTTCATTAGTTTTAACTGAAGACTCTGTGATAGCTTTCAATAAACACATTCAAGTGTTAGTTCTTTGCAACAAGAACAAGGTTTGAGATCATGGTACATGACAGTAACCTGATCAAATCCTCTCCAATTCAAATGGAGGTTCTCATTATTGATGAATAACAACTACCATAACCACAGTATTAACTGTGAGCTTAATTGTGAATTCACAAGGTATAAATACTGCTATTACTTTATCAACATTTATTCTAAATACTGATCTAGTTATTTCAGCATTTATTATATTTTTCATGATATAAATCTTATTGGCATGATTACCTCTAGACCTTATTTAAGGACTACCTCTAGTTGTATGACCACATATCACCCTTCTTTAGCCACCTCTTATTTCTGTAGGACAATCTTTCTAGGCCTTTTTTTGTGAGATGTGTGAAAAGATTGAGAGAAAAACCGAATTTAAGAGAGGCAGGATCCTTCCTGGCAAAAGGAGATAGGGATGAGAGATAGGATTTAGTAATCCTTGTGAGGAAGCTCTGACTATTAAAAGTCATTAAATGTGTGGTGTGAGGAGTAGTTAGACTACTTTACAAGAATAGAGAGATTAAGTTTTATTTGCAATATGTTTGTAGGTGCTCAGAAGTACTAAAGAAACAGATGCTGAACAATAGTCTGTTAAACATCAAGAAAACTCTGATGTACCAAGGGCTATTAATCTCCCTCCAAGTCTAAGTACTGATACTTTCTTGCAGTCCATACATTCTACTATTCCACCACATGAGACAATCCATGTTTTTTGTTGAAAACAGTCTATTTACTCTACTTTTCCTTCACCTGAGGAATTCCCTGTTGTTATTGAAGATGTAGTAGCACAACTATCGATTCATAAAGTTTCATCCATTTCAAAATCACCACAGCATGTTATAGGAACTGAGGTTCTAGAAGTTAATCTTGAAGCTCCAATTCATTTATCTACAATGCTTGAAGATGTAGAGTTAACTACTAAAGTTGTTGAAGCTTCTGAAGCTACTGGATCGTATACTACACATATTTCTAATTCTATTCTACATGGTAAAGCTGGTGATGAAGTTCAGCAATTAGTGCAAAATCCGATTGCTATTGAAGAATCAATTAATGGTGAAGAAGATAATATCTCTAATGCTATTATAGATCCTGAGGATGATCTTTTCTTCCCTGAAGATATGCTTGTGCATGTGAGACAACAGAAACTGAAAGAGTTAGATGCTAAGAAGAAGCAAGATTATTATGATAATCTCTGGAATGCTCATTGGAAAGATGATACATATCCTATTTCTAGAACACAAGCTGTTGCACATCTGGAAACAACAGAACAGAAGATTACAAATCCTGATATGCTAAATCATCTGAAAACATCAACTTTAGTTGTTAGATCCTTACACACAGCTCATGAGCAATAACTACTCAAATCAATCAGATCAAAGAATCATTGATTACTTCAAAGCTGATTACTCATCAAGAAATTCAGAAACAAATTGCACCAATAGTTGTCAGACAAATTGCAATTGAAGCCAGTCAAGCTAGATCGGAAGCTAAACAAGTTCCAATGTCTGATCAACTTACATAAGTACAGAATTCAATGGAGCTGATTCTTTCTCTACTGTTTGGTGATGATGCCCAAAATGGGGAGAAAATTGGTAAATCTAAATGTAAGCAGCTGACATTGACAAGTACTGATGATGAAAATCCTGATGGAGGTAATAAGGGGAAACAATAGGAAAGTGAAAGGAGAAGAGGTGAAGATCTAGTTGGATTTAGTGGTTCATCAAAAGTAATCACTAGATTTCAATCTAGACAAGGTGGAGAAAGTAAGAGAAATGAAGAAGAGTAGAAGATTTGACTGTGACTACAGAAATTCAAAAATCTTCACAAGTCACAACTTTTGTTGATGAAAACCAAGGTATTTTGGAGAGAGAAGCTGGTATTGAAGCAAGTCAATTTCTTCAAAATCTGAAAGTTAAAGGAAGAAATACAACTCTGTTCTACAAGGTTCCAAAGATTCAATTATTTGACTCTGAGGTGAGTAGAAGAATATTTTCAAAGAAAATCCTGGAGTTGATCTTGAACAGCTAAGGAAAATGCATAAAGACAACAAATGATGATATTGTTGTTATTTCTCAAGTACTTTATGGAGATGATCCTTCTAACAGACCAACCAGAGGTATAGTTATAAGGGAAATCAGTCAGGCAGAAGATCTCAGATCACAAGTTACTGTAACTGCTGACATGAAGCTTAAAGGAAATGAGAAGATAGGAATGAAGTCAAAGATTTCAAAGTCTAAATCCAAAGCTGTTGCGAAGAAGAAAATAGTATATAAGGAATCTAAATCTCAAACACTGATAGATCTAATCTATACAGTAATTCAAGCTCATGATACTGAAGAAAAATGTAAAGAAGGAAGATTAATGAAGCATTCTGAGCTGATGAACTAGAATTAACCTCTGACATTGCTCAAGTTAAAGATGAAGAGTAAAGTCTGACATTCACTGAAGCAAGATTGAATATGCATACTTGATTCCTGCATTTAGATAGTTTTGACATTATCAATTGGAACTTGCCCATATTTCCATAATGAACAAGTTGGGGGAGATTGTTAGGAGTAATTGATGATATCAAGCAGAAAGTATCAGAAGTTCATATCAGAACTTAATAAATGGATGATGATGACATCGACGGATAAGGATATTGACTGATGATGATGTCAATGGATGATGAAATCAGTATTTGTCACATCAGTTGATCTTCGATAAGGAAAAGGAAACAGGAACTCAAGGCGGTGAAGGACTTTATCTCGAAAGTATTTTATAAGTTTCCTTGTTGTTGATTCCTTATACATTGTGTAGCGGTGCTCTATATAAACCACAGATTAGGTTCATGATATAAGCATTGCAACATTGTTATATCTTTCGCATAACCTAGCAGCTCTCAAGGATATTTGTTCATCCTTTAGAGACAGTTCGTTTATAATAAGTTTTTTTCAGTTAATATAAAAACTGTTGATTCTGTTGAAGCTTTGTCGAATTGATTGTATTAACTGTATTCACCCCCCCCCCTCTACAGTTGATTAAGGGCCTAACAAATTATAATGTTACCTTATATTTAATTTGATGTATATTTTGCTATATAAAGCAACATTTCACAAAAAACATCATTTTCAAGTGTTGTCAAACACCATATATGGTTTAGTGCGTTGTTAGGGCGAAAACACGCGCTAAAATTCACGCAAGTATACGCGTTCGCAAGTAGTATAAGATATAAATCAGATTCATTCCCACAGAGACTGGTTTAGGTTAAGTTCACTTTATGCACCTATGCAACAATAATGTATGGTTATCGCTCAATGCTAAAGACAAATAACAAATTGGGTTTGTTTTAACTATACTTAAATAAGAGTTATACTAAAGAACATAAACTAAGAGAATAAAAAGATTGAATACTATATGACATAAACATGATATCTTAACTTCATTAAATACTTCATTCAATAGCCTTTTTGTTCTTAACCTTAGCATGTAATAGTGATAACACTAATCATATAACACGAAACTAGTAAACGCCAACTTTTGTTGCACGGATACCCTACTACCAGACATCCACAAAAGAGATAGAAGCTAAATAGACACCAATTATGTTGAGACCCTATATGTCTATAGAATTTGACAACATAAAGGTTTATTGAACAAGTTATCTATCGTGATTATATAGGGCAAGTAAGATGGTTAAAATTACCTACGAATCATGTATATAAATACATGAACCTATGCTAGCATGACAAGTTCTAAATCTCTATATTCATTATCGCTTCAATAGAGATTAACACGCTATCTTATATGTTAGCTACACATGTAAAACGAATAAGCGCAACCAATACTAGGTTATCATACAATCACCACACACTAAGGTATAAAAACAATTTAACTAAAGAAATCCATAAATAAATCCGCTAGAACCCCACGATTACGATTAGTTCATAATAGAAATCATCATCACCATGGGTTCCAATGAAAGCATGATAATAAACAATATAAGAATACTAGGGTTCAAAGACAAATCGAAAACAAACATCCAAGTATCGCCTAAATCAAAGAAAACAAAACTCTTCTTCTCATTAGCCTTCTCGTGCTCTCTAGGTCTTCTTATTGCTCTCTCAGGCCTCCTTGGTGTTGAAAACGTCTTTTTATTGATATATATAGGCTCCAGGATGACCAGGACTCTCAAAATCTTCAATTTCGACTAAAATCAAGATTCTGGGGCAGAAACCGGCCGCGGGCGCGCTGTTTTCGGGCGCGACCGCGCTGAAATAGTGTTTTCAGCGGCGCGGGTGCGCTGGTTCTGGTGCGGCCGCGCTGACATTCTGGAAAAATTCTGACATTTCTTCTTTTGGCCATATCTTGAGTTTTGCTCGTCAGAATTAGGCGATTCAACTGCCCACGCGAAGCTAACGAAATTGTCTACAACTTGAGAATGACCTAGGATTCCAATTATGATATTTTTTTAGCATAATATTTTGAAAAGCTTCTTTCTTCCTTTAATTGATGTCTGAAATGCAATAACATAAAAACACATCAAAAATACCAATAACTTGAGTCCAAAACACCAACTTAAGCTTGTAATGAAGCGTTCCAAGTAGATATAAAATTTACTTATCACACCCCCAAACTTGAACCAATGCTTGTCCTCAAGCATAAATAGACTCAAAACTACAAAACAAACCTAACACATGAATGCAACTACGTGAATGCAACTAAATGATAATACAATCGATCCCCTCAGAATAACCATAACCAAATGAATAAGCCAATGCCTCTAAGAATGCAATGACTCAAAATAGAGCTCGAAGAAAATCTCATAAACCAACTCACAAACCAGAAATGTGCGTGTAAGGATGCTTAACATATATACTCTCGACACTAGATCAATAACCATAACTTATCTATCATCGAAACAATCATATGTTTATAAACATAATAGATAATAAATGCATAACGACTCATAACACCTTCATCCTACTAGAGTTATACAAAGATTCATGCTATTATTGAACACATAGCACATATGCTTATTTGATTGTGCAATGAATGAGGTCCCAAAAGACTTATACAATAATACCCATGTAGCGTGCGTTAGGTTAGCAGATCCCAGACTATGAAAAGCCTTAGGTCACTAGGCATAAAGTCCCCTAAGAACTTAATAACTCGAGTATTAAAAAGCTCACTCTTGATCAGTTATGCATAAACACATACTTTTTTTTCTTTTTTTCCTCTTTTTTTCTATTTTTTTTTCAACAATTTCTGAATGAGTGCGTTTCGCTCCATCTCATTCAACCCTAGACTACTCATAAAAATATGAGCCGGCTACTAGCCATTTGACGCCTAGCCTTATTCACAACAAGCAATGAAATCCAAGTTTTTCTCCAGATAAAAAATTAGTGTTTTACGTCATTACAAGAATATCACAAATTCTAAATATAAGTAAGTGATTAAATCTCAACAAATAAACAAGTATGATCATGATCTAGATCAAAAGAAACCTTTAAGACTTTGTGAAAATATTTGTTTCTGGCATGCAAATTAATTCATTAGGACTTATACTTCCCTTTAATCGTCATCACCATACTCAAATTAACATCAACTTATCAAATAGCATAGTTCAACTTAAGGGATCATGTTATATGCTTGCACATGCAACTAAATGAACTCACTTAATAACACGAATAAAAATGCAAACAAATATGACCTATATGAACAATCATGGAAAAATATGAATGACTTAACAACTATACATGCAATATGAATCTAAATGAATCTATATGGACACACACAAACTAATCCTTACATTATCACCCCCAAACTTTTCAATATCCTCATTGAAGGTAATAATAAGGATATCAGGCATACCTAGTTAGCGGGAGGATCACCCTCTTCGGGTGGAGGATTAGGTGGCCAATCAACCTCGACACTAGCGTCTCAGAAAATAGTGCCCAAAGCCTGTGTCAAATCTGCAGCAAAATGATGGTGAATGTCGTGCATGGCCTCCATACGCCTAGTTACTCGCCTGTATTGCTCATCACCAAAACCAAACCTATCAACTGTCTGTGGTGTACGAGAGGGACCATCTGTAAGCACGGGAGGAACCAGCTGGCCACTCTCTACATCATCAAAATTATATCCCAACCCTTTATCAAGGGGTGCACCTAAGAATGCATAACTCAAGTGATTAGGTAGTGGGTTGAGCTCAAGTGTGGGAGCTTCTTCAATCGACTGTTCGAGACTCTCCTGAGAAATTTTCAGCTCTGTTAACCTAAGAGAATCGAATGGCATATCCAACTTCCTCTTCCACGGAGGTGCATTCAAAACCTGCAGTTGCTCTGCTCCTTCTTCATCTTCAATAACTAATTCTCCTATTAAGGATCTCTCTAAGGTATCTGACTTTGGCAATTGCTCAAGCTCTGAATTCACTACAGAGTCGACCCACTCTACTTTAAAGCACTCCTCTTTAGCTGTGGGTAATTTTATTGCCCTGAACACATTAAAAGTGACCTTTTGATCGTGAACCTTCATCATAAGCTCTCCTTTTTGCATATCAATCATAGTTCGGCCTGTAGCTAAGAATGGTCTCCCCAAGATAATGGGAATCTTCTTATCCTCCTCAAAGTCAATAATTACAAATTCAGTAGGAAGGATAAGTTTATCCACCTTGACCAATACATCCTCCACAATGCCTCGTGGATATGTAATAGAACGATCGGCCAACTGCAAGGACATATATGTCGGCTTCTGATTAACCCCATAGTTAGCAAGAGAATCAATCTTCATAGACAACTCCTTTAGTTAAGCGGTGATAGTCGTAGCTGTATCCACTTGAAGAACTCCTGCTACCTTGCCCTGTGGAAATCTCTGAGTTGGATACTGATATTCATTAGTAGCCATCAGTTCAATTAGATCATAAGCTTCATCATAGCTCTTAGCCCATAAGGCTCCACCTGATGCTACGTCGAGTATGGGTCTGGACTGTGCTCCCAAACTATTATAAAAATAATTGATGATCATTAAATAAAGCATTCCATGATGAGGACACTTCCCAAGCATCTCCTTGTAGCGCTCCCAAGCTTCATATAGAGATTCTCCTGATTGCTGTATAAATTGAGTAAGAGCATTCCTGATTGCAACTGTCTTTGCCATAGGGAAGAATTTAGAGAGAAACTTTTGAGCAAGATCTTCCCAAGTAGTAATCGAACTAGCTGGTAGAGAGTGTAACCAGCTCTTAGCCTTGTCCCTCAGAGAGAATATGAATAGTCTCAGCTTCACAGCATCTTCAGAAACACTGTTGAACTTGAAGGTGTCGCAGATCTCAATGAAATCCCTAATATGCATATTGGGATCTTCCGTTGGAGAACCCCTAAACTGGATTAAATTATGTACCATCTGAATTATGCCAGGCTTGATCTCAAAGGTATTAGCTATGATAGCTGACCTGACAATACTAGATTGAATGTCATTGATCCTGGGTTGAGAAAAATCCATCAAGGCTTTCGTTCTTGCTGCTGGGTCTCCCATTGTAATGAGTACCTGAAATAGAACAAGTAAACCGTGAAAGAAAAAAAAATCCCTCTATTACTCTGGTATTAATTTAATGAATTAATTAACTTGCTTGACTTAATGAGTCAAGTCGAATTTCAGTGGTCAAATTTATCAGATAAAATAGGAGTTTTTTTGTGTTTACATGTTTAAGCCTAGCCTAATGGTTATAATTTTATCACTATGTATTTATATGTTTTTGTCACTACATATCAATTTTTGCGGGTTTTTTTTACTTGATGAAATTTTTTGTGTAAAGTTGGTGGTCCGGAGGCGGTGAAGACGAAACTGAAGCAGTGGGCACAGATGGTTGCTTGTTCAGTCTTACAATCCCCACGATCAGCCTGAAGTATACTACTACATTGGTTTGAATTTAAAAGAAAGATCTTAAAAGTAGGATCAACTTCTGTAGTTAATTCTTGAATTATGAAATTGATTCTCACAAACTTTGAAATATTTTGTTTTGATAATTTCTGGACATAACATAGTTTGAAATTGATGGCTCATATTTTCATATATTAATTCACATTTCAGTTTAATTACATTTGAAAATTTTCAAATGTATTGAGATTTGTTTTTTTTTAAAATATCAGTTATTTTTTGTGTCATATTCATTTATTTCTGAAATTTTCAGATCTAACAGTTTTATGCATTGTGTACCACTTTCAAAGATTAGTTTTAAGTGAAGTTCTAGGTTTTTTGTGGAATCAAAAAATTTTGCTTTTATTCTGTTGCCCAAATGTACTGATAGATTATCGTTATCATTAGATTGTAATTGACATCAGTTAGAATTTTGAGTGAAGAAAATGAGTATATTTGGAATTTGTAAGTAAAAAGGAAGTGAGAAGTTTTGAAAGTGGAGGGTTGTATTTATAGAAAAGAAGTTCAGAAACTGAAGAGACTCTTTGATTAACCATGTAATAATTGACCATAATGCAACTACACGATTACACGTATCTAGGTAAGCAAAAAGTAATCCCTCTATTCAGATTCCTATTCCCAATGTAAATACTCAAGTATTATAAGATACTTGCATCAGTAACTAACCCATTTAAGAAATTAAAAGATATTCTATTATCTCACTGTATAATTAAAAATACTGCTTAACAATTTATTTCGAACAAGTTCAAAATAAACAATAAAGTATAACAATCAATCAAGTCTTGATCATTATCAGCATTTTAATTATAATTATCAGGACTTATCAACTGTTGATATAAACTATTAGTCAAACAAGTTTAACTAATAACAGAATATGTAAGCAAAATCAGTAGTTCAACATGCAATTTTCACATAAAATCATTTTACACAATTTGCATGTTATCATGGCATCAACATTTAGCATAAGAATCAGTATCTAACAAGAACTGACAAATAATTAGATATCATGCTTCAATAATATCAGCAGATTTAATTATCAGAGTTTGAGAATTGTCCAGAAATCATTCCCAATTAATTCACGAATCTTGTGAAAGTAGCTTCACAGAGAGGCTTGGTGAATATATCTCCTACTTGCTGATCTGTTGGAACAAAGACCAATTCCACTATACCAGATTCCACATGTTCCCTTATGAAATGGTATCTGATACTGATGTGCTTAGTCATTGAATGTTGCACTGGATTTCTTGTCATTGCAATAGCACTTTGATTATCACAATATATAGGAATAGAAGAATAGTCTAACCCATAATCCAGCAACTGATTCTTCATCCATATAATATGAGCACAACAGCTTCCTGCAACAATGTATTCTGCTTCTGCAGTTGATGTGGAAATTGACTTCTGTTTCTTGTTGTACCAAAAAAACCAATCTGCCACCTAGAAACTGGCAGCTTCCAGAAGTGCTTTTCCTGTGTATTTGCATCCTGCAAAATCATCATCTGAATATCCAATTAAATTAAAATATGAACTTCCAGGATACCATAATCCCAGATTCATGGTGCCTTTGAGATACTTAAAAATTCTCTACACAGCTAATAGATGAGGTTTCGTAGGGTCATCTTGGAACCTTGCACAGAGATAGTAGCATACATGATATCTAGTCTACTAGCAGTCAGATATTGGAGTGAGCCAATCATACCTCTGTAGTTAGTTATATCTACTGAAGAACCAGTATTTAAATCTAACTTGGTTGCAGTGGCCATAGGAATTGATGCAGTTGAGCAGTCTTGTATTCCAAATCTTTTGAGTAGATTCCCGGTGTATTTGAATTGATTAATGAAGATTCCTTTATCAGTCTATTTAACTTGTAACCCCAGAAAATAACTCAATTCCCCCATCATACTCATTTGATACCTGGACTGCATTAGCTCTTGTGAAACCACTCTCTAGCAGAAATAGAGCAAATATTTCATACCAGACCCTTGGAGCTTGCTTTAGTCCATAGAGTCCTTTATCCAGTAGGTAGACATGATCTGGATACCATGGATCAATTAACCCTGGAGGTTGTTCAACATAAACTTTATTTCTGAGTTCTCCATTTAAGAATGCATTCTTCACATCCATTTGGAACATCTTAAACTTTTTGTGAACAACATAGGCAAGAAAGATTCTTATTGCCTCTAGCCTTGCGACTGAAGCAAATGTCTCATCATAATCAATGCCTTCTTGTTGTGAGTAACCCTTTGCAACCAGTCTTGCTTTATTCCTTATAACAATGCCCTCACTATCAGTTTTGTTTCTGATCACCCACTTTGTTCCAACTCCGAATTTGTTCTTTGGTCTTGGCACAAGAGTCCAGAATTTATTCTCTTTAAATTCATTGAGCTCTTCTTGCATTGTTGTGACCCAGTCAGCTTCTTGCAGAGCTTCTTTAACCTTCTTATAGGTTCAGTTTGAGATAGAAAAGAATGGTAGATACATTCATTTTGAGTGGCTTTCCTTGTTCTTACACCACTATTAGGGTTTCCAATGATTAAGTCAGGTGTGTGTGACTTAGACCATTTTCTTGCAGATGGAAGTTAAATCCTTGAAGATGAACCTCCCCCTTGATCCATGAATTCTCTGTTATTTCTTTGATTGGTACCACTGTTGTTTCCTGATGCTCCCCCTGAATCAGTGTTCCCATTGTTATCAGTATTTGAATCATCAAAATTTAAGGAAGATGAGTCTGATGATCTTTCTACTGATGTCTCTTGAGATGAATCACTTGTTGTAGTCTCTGAATTTGAATCATGTTGCTCCCCCTCAACATATGCTTCAGTGTCAGAAGAATTTCCACTATCATGTGGAATTTCAGAGCTTTGAGTGATATGAAGACTTACTATATCAGAGTCAGGATTTAAAAGTTCAACATAAGGTACTTTATTTTCAAATATCAATTTGTCATGGTCATATGCATCTTCTAGACCTGTTATCTTCTTGTCATCAAAAGATACATGTATAGATTCCATGACTGTTCTTGTTCTCAGATTGTAAACTCTGAAGGATTTTATGGTCAACGGATAACCCACAAATATTCCTTCATCATCCTTCAGATCAAACTTGGTCAGCTGCTCCGGATGAGTTTTGAGAACAAAACACTTACAACCAAATATATGAAAGAACTTCAAATTTAGCTTCTTTCTCCTCACCATCTCAAATGGTGTTTTTCCATGCTTGTTGATCAATGTTGTATTTTGTGTAAAGCTAGCAGTTTGCACAGCCTCAGCCCAAAATTAGGTAGGCAATCTTGCTTCCTCTAGCATGGTTCTTGCAGCTTCTATCAGAGTTCTATTCTTTCTTTTAACAACTCCATTTTTTTGTGGAGTCCCAGGAGCAGATAACTCTTATTTTATCCCCTTGAGTTTGCAGAACTCTTCTATAGAGCTATTCTTGAATTCAGTTCCATTATCACTTCTGCTAATCTTCACTTTGTATGTTGATCCTTTTTCCAACTCCCTCACATGATCAAGAAGAATGGATGGAGATTCATCCTTTGTGCGCAGAAAATACAACCATTTGTATCTTGTATATTCATCAACAATTACGAGTGCATACCTCTTCTTGGAAATTGACATAACATTCACTGGACCAAAGAGATCAACATGAAGTAGATGAAATGGTTCAAGAATTGAGGATTCAGTTTTACTCTTGAAAGAAGTTTTCCTTTGCTTGGATTTCTGGCATGAGTCATATAAGCCATCAGGAGTAAAAACTATATTGGGAAATCCTCTAACAAGATCTTTCCTCACAAGTTCATTGATATTGTTGAAATTGAGGTGAGAAAGTCTGTTATGCCAATTCCAGCTGTCTTCCACAGATGCTCTACTCAGTAGACAAACTTTTAAATTATCAATACTTGTGGAGCTGGCTTCATATAAACTACCATGTCTCACACCAGTCAATATGATCTTGCCATCAGACTTACTGACAATTTCACAATGCTCCTCATAAAAGTTGACATGGTAACCTCTGTCACAGATTTGACTCACACTAATTAGATTGTACTTGAGTCCTACAACTAGAGCTACATTTTCAATGATGACATTTCCAACTTTGATTTTTCCATATCCCGAGATTTTTCCTAAGTTTCCATCTCTATAAGAAATGCTTGGGTCAGCCTTCTCCTCAAATTCTGATAGTAGGGATTTATAACCAGTCATATGTCCTGAGCATCCACTGTCCAAGACTAAAGCATTCCTCCTGTCACCCTAAAATCAGTAATTTGAATCAGTTAGTGTTTTTAAGGACCCAGACTTGTTTGGATCCTTTGGCCTTTTTAAGTTTGTTAACATATGCAGCATAAGACTTTTTATCAGAGTTTATGTTAACATACTTACTATCAGTATTTATACATGTAAAAACAGATTTTGCTTTAATTAAAGAGGGTTTTCGTTTATAATAATCATAATACAAACTGTGATACTCTTTACATGTATAAATAGAATTCCAAACACTTCCACAATGAAAATAGGGACTCTGTGGTTTATATCTAACTGTTTTATTCCTAAACTCTGATTTAGAAGAAACATTATTTATCTTTTTATTCTTCTTGCAAGAGTTAGCGAGATGATTAGTGCTATCACAGTTTGAACAGGTCTTTCTATGTGCATTAGGTGGGGTTACATAATTTCCATTCTTATTAACACCTACCTTGCCATTCCTATTTTTCCTAGACCTTTTCCTCTTGTCTTTCATGTGTAGATCTTTCAGCTTTTGCTTAAGCTGTTTCTGAGTCATTGAATCAATATTTACTGAATTTATGTGAACTTGTTCACTCTTTTCAGTAATTAAGTTTGATCTGGGTGCAGAGGTAGTACCTTCCTCATGAACTTACTTAACAGAATTTGTGACGCCCTCCAAACTCGGCTCAGAAGTTTGGGGTTCACAACACATACACACAATGTATAAACCTGTATATAAGGTATTATATGCATTGACCCTTCTTTACACAACCATGGATCACAACAGGTTAAGTATGAAAACAAGCCACAACCTTAACTTTCATTACATTGTACCAAGACCCAACTAATTCAACTTACAACTGATAATGATATCGTTCTTACAATCTTTCATAACTCATCTATAATATAAAGCTTCTTCTAGCTCGATCCATCTTAACCTAGAATCCTAGCTCGTACACTGGACTGGGAATCCTCGTTAGCAACAATTTCCTTTTTCAACTGTTAAAAATATAAAAAGGTTTACAAGAGTGAGCTAACTAGATCAGCAAGTCATAATAGCAATAATTGAGGTTAAACAATGATCAATTTGAATGATTCAGAAGAATCAAGTATTCTGAATAAGCAATGATTAGAATTGGATATTCACTTTCCATTTTAAAAACCTAATGTTAGGCTGCTGATCAGTCACGCACTAACCCCGAGAAAGGCTCTAAGCTTTACTCTATATACTGGATCAAAGGCACACATTGACCTATTATGACCACAGATCTAGTCTGACCACGAATCTGGTCCACATTTATAAAACAATCCAATTCCAAGATAACAATATGATAAACAATGTAATTCAATAAGCTGAATCATAAACAACATTTATCTTAAATCATAGGGTGATTCACCATATCATGAAGGTATAACGAGGAATACAAAAAGATTGGCTTTCAATCAAGGAAGAATCAGAAAGTAGAAGACCAAGGGTTCAAGGGTTACAAGAATTGGTCTTCTGTTAAATAAGGCATAGGGTTTGGTATGTCAAGCAACTTAATATCAGAAATCAGTATGTGGTAGATATGTATTTGTGGAGTAGTACGTATATGTCTGGCTCGTATCTGAGAATTCAATAATCAATGGTTTATGAAGAATATGGCTTATGGCTCAAGATCAATAAGAATCAGGGTTCAAGGTTGAATAGTTTGAAGCGCTTGCAATATAAAATATGATTTATTTTGAATATTAACAACATGTTATGAGAAAGTTCGAAAATATTTGCAATATATCTTGGAGAAAGGTTCAGAAGTACTTGCCTTATCATCGATGATTTCCAACTTTACTTGTACCCATCTAACAGTTTTACTTATCAATCACTTTCCTTCTTTTTATATGCCTTGCTTCCATTCATCGATCATTTGCTTCCCTTTTCTACACTCTAGTTCTATTTACTGATCCTGGCTTTCTTTTCTATGCCTCTCTTAATCTGCTAGGCATCACAAGTATCTATTAATACTTAATCTCATATCATTCTAATCATCACATTGACGTCATAAGCTTTTCTTTACCCTTCGTTTTACCCAAATCCGATTTACGGATTGAAAGTTATGACTAAAACAGTCAAACAATAACCACATAGGCATATAACATATCAATCGGTATAGCACGTATCACATAGCATACATGATATTCGATCAAAATAATTTTTCAAAGAACACTCGGGGTTAAAATGATTTTTCCAGGTATTTAATACGGATTTTTGAACATTTTTTGGAATTAAAACGGGTCTCCGAATTATTTTATAATTAAATAATAGAGTTTCAACACCTGAATCTTACTTTAAAATATATATTATAATAATTATCCGGCCTTGAAAATAATTTAAAATAATATTTTAAAACTCGAAACTATTTTTCAGAATTTTTAAATCAAATATAAATAATTAAATCTAATTATTAAATCAATTAAAATTAATTAATAATTAATTAAATCAATTAATCAATTAATAATAAATTAATCAATTAATTAAAATAATTAAAAACTAATTAAAATTAATTAATAAAATAATTTCAATTTATTTTCAATAAATAAAAAATTAAAACAATTTTCTGAATTTAAAATAATTAAATAAATAAATTTTCTGATTTTTAAAGTAATAAAAATATCATTTTTAAAATAAAGTAAACAGCAATCCTGTTTTTCTAAGTTTTTAAAACAACAATACAAAATTTGCAAATGAAGAAAATCATCAGGGGTCAAACTGCACTTTGCCCCCTCCGGTCGTCTTCTCCGGTGGCCGGCCGCCATTAACGGCGGCCACCAAGCTTTTCCGACCAACTGCAACTTGCCCAGAAACGCTACAAATTTACAGGAGATATAGTTCTTTTCTCCACAAACACATCTGCAGCAACAGAATAGTCAAATAACGAACGAATTGAACGGAATAACCGTCTGAAAATTATGCCGCTGCTGGCCTCGATTTTCCGACGAAGCCTTTCCGGCTATCGTCTGTTAAACATCTATACATCAATCGAATCGTCTTTGGACGATCTACAAGCCTATGCAATCAATTTTGTCTAATAACCCCTAACAAAGAAGCACCTAATTTTCAATTGAAAATATTCATAGCTATGAACCCTAATTTTTAATTCGATAATCAAACAACAATTTCTATATGTTAGTGAACTGCAAATTTATCATATAATATACCAAAATGATCAGGAAGAAAAGATCTACATGATTATGCCATCAAATCACATCAAAAATATCAAGAACAAAAATTCCTAATTTAATCTTTAATTAATTCAAATTAAAATAATTAAATAAGAAAAATACCTTGATTTCAGCACCAAAATAGATGATGGATTCAGAAAGAGTTTTTCAAGAGATTCGATTAGATATATTGCACGCCCGAATCGAAATTCGATAACGCCTTCGTTCGTGGGTTTGATTATGAAGAACGTAATGTTTTTAGGGTTTTTCTCTGTAAATCTTACATGTTTACTGATTGATTATGATTTTACAAATAAAATGAAATAATAAAAGGGCTATATATATTTATGGAATATTGGTTCATTTTGGATCGCATTGGATCGATAAATTAGTTGTTTAGCCGCTAAGTAACTGTAAAAATGATCCGATTTGATACCCGTATTGGATAATTATCCAAACCAGGCTTCTTATAAAACACTTATATGAAGATAACGTAATATTATCCCGTCTTTCGAGAATACGGGTTTTGTTGCTTTATCGAAATGATTATCGTATCGGAAATTTTATGTCGGGCCGCGCAGGGGCACACCGTAATCCGGATCGAAAAAGTTAAAACACGAAAAATGTCCGGAATTACCAGATTAGGTTAGGAAGGAGTTTTTGGAAGAGTTTCGGGTTGTACAAAAGTAATACGGTTGAAGTTGGACAATTCCCGAATTTATAAAATAGTTTTGTAATTATTCAGAAAGTAGTTAATAAATTCATAAATTAATATAAAATCATACAACAGACCAAAATTACCAGAAAAATATCACCATTATCTATATTTTATTCTGGACATAATAAAATTAACATACCTATACTTTACCTCATATAAACATCCATATTTAACCACCAATCATTAGATAATTCACCAAAAATCACATAATAATTATTTATTGATAAAAGTAATTACACACTATATCCCGAATATTACATCCTTCCCCCCTTAAAAGGATTATATCCTCAGAATCACAGTAAGGATTAGATAATGATATACTCAAGTATCTCACATCCATTTTCTCAGGTTGACCCCTCAACCTTACAACTTTTCATAAACTTTTACTCGCAGCATCAATCATTACTCAACAGCCTCTTGCTGACATCATATTCTATTAGTTGCTCATATAATTTAATTCAAGCCTACATTTAATATATAATGGAGCTAAATTACTTTTCCTGAGTATCCGCATATAAATATCCTATGAACCTGCTATACGGTTGGCGATGAAGCCAACTCACTTACACTTATCCTGCTTCTTTTACTCTCTCAAAAGGACCAGCATAATTCATATTAATTCTCTTTTCTTTCTATTTCTAGTTATTTTTTCTCATGAACGTTTGCAATAGTTACTGGTTGTTGAACCTCATTCCCACATGTTTCTTTGCTCAATTAACCTAGTTTATAATCGCTTCCAATCGCATTCGAGGCTCTTTAATCTTTCCCTTAATCTTCTTGTCCATCTGCGAATAATATACTTAAACCATGATGTAGTCAATTTCTAACATTCTCGAAATTACTTTAGACTTAAGAATCAACGAGAAAATCTTGACTGAATATGATTGACGCACAAACTTATCACCATATCTTATTTTTCTTGAATCTCAATCGAGTATATTTGCGGAGCGAATTTTTTTTTTACTACTTTGAAGAAAATACACTAACCTGGAGGCATTACCGGCATATTCTAATCCATATTATCATTTGTTTTGGTTCTAAGAAGTTCTTATACGAAACTGACTACAATGCTTTCCTTGACGTCTAGTCACATATAACATTTATTCTTTCTTTGTGCCATACTATCAGAAAGTCATCTTTGCCATCTAGGTCTTGTATCATATTTCCGGAGTGGTACATACTATTTCGGTTCGAACAATTCATCGTATTCTGAATACTCCTGTCACATCTCAAATCGAATAATATTGATCATTTACAATCAATTTCTGGATCTAATGACGTACCACCATTTCTTCAAGCAGCAACTAACCCACATATTGGACAATTTGTTTATTAATAACAAAGAATGATTAGGTTTGGATAACCTATCAATAATGATGCAATTAACGCTTTCCTTACCTTTGGTTCTCAGGTGACATCATTATGACGTTTCTTGGCAGAATGTATCCATCTAGTCTTTGATTTCCCACCTTAACTCCTTGACACGTGTAACATTTGCTAATCTATTTCGCAATTTCCCTTTTCATATCTGGCTACCAATAATTTTCCTTTAAATCTCTATACATATTTGAAAGGCATATGTCATAGCCTATTCGTTTATTCGAGGATTTAACTCAACTCAAATAAGAATGTAATAAGTAAATAGTGGATCTATCATCAGAGAGATCTCACAAAGTAACATCTGTCAAAGGATAAAGAAACCTGCAGACTTGAAGATTCACTGGAAGAAGTTCAAGAATTTGATCATGCCTCAGTGATATAAATCAAGATCGTGGATTTAATCAAGTGACAGAGATCTCGTCAGGGTATCATTTATTACAAGGATTTAATCAGAGTATCAAAGTCAAGACATGAAGAAACGTCACGGAAGTTAGTCACTCATGAACCAGACAGTACATCGAGTGTCAGCATTGAAGTGGCGGAATTGATTCATAAGTCTTAGTGATTTTCAGAAGATTGTCAGAAGAATGGATGTTGCTCAGGGTTAGTATTAATTCTCTATTAATTAATTAAGTCATATAATTTAATTAAGAAAATAAATTATATCTGCAAAGATTAATTTATTGATTAATTGAATTAAATTGATTAATTAATTTAGAATTAATATTGAGGATTTACAAGATTTTAATTGGTTTAAAATCTGCTTAAATTCAAAACAAGACAATTCATTTGAACTAGTATGACAATCGGTATGACAATTGATAGTCATACCGAAAGTCATGCCAATACATTTAATTGTCTTATTAGAATTTCTGTTTAGATTAAAATCTGTTATTAATTCAGCAAGACAATTTATTTGAACTAATATGACAATCGGTATGACAATCAATAGTCATACCGAAAGTCTTGCTAGTTCATTTTGATTGTCTTGCTAGTTGTAAATATTGTCATACCGAAAGTCTTGCTGGCCAAAGAGATTGTCATGCCAGTACATTTTTCAGTTCGGTGTTTGATAAAAGCAGCAGAAGACTTTTGTTGATCAACTTACAGAATCCAATCAAACAGAACATACAAGAAAAAAAAGAGCAGAAAACAAAAGCATAACATTTTATTTTTCATCTGCTTTTCTTCAAGATTAAATTTCTAGATTGTAAAGTTAAATCCAATCAACTAGAAATATTTATCTTGTTCTTGTGTATCAATCTAGCGGATTAAAATCCCTAGAACTTAATCTCAAATCGCATTTAGCATTTGATCTTTTAATTACAAAAATAGAAAAAGTTCATGTCGAATTTATTCTTGATTTGTAATAATTGATTTGAGATTAATCCCTTATAACCGATACCGTAGTTGTAACACCTTTCAAGTTTAATAAAAGTTTTATTTAACTTGAATTTTGTTTCACAATTTTATTCCGCATTTTATTCGATTAAACGGTATTGTTTGCATTCAACCCCCCTTCTACAAACAAATTGGGACCTAACAATTGGTATCAGAGCCTTCTGATTAACGTACAAATCTAGATCCTAGACTTTTGTGTTTCTTTCACTTCTTGAATTTTTTATTCACTCAAAAAATTCATAATGACTACACAAAAAGTTGGAACCGTTAAAATTCCACTTTTCGATAAAGAAAATTATGTTATGTGGAAGAAGAAGATGCTACTGTTTTTACAGGTTGCTAATCCCAAATATTTGCAAGTGTTGAAGAAGGATCCAAAAATTCCTATGGTTATTGAACCAGAGATAATAGAAAATGATGTGGTGATCACCAAAGCGAGAACTTATGTGAAGGATCCTGAGGACTTCTCTCCTGCTGAAATAGAAGAAGCTTCCCTGGATGCTAGCCTTCAATTAATCTTAGTAGATTCCCTTAATCCCCTGATGAATAGACATGTGATGAATTGTAAAGATTCCAAACATATCTGGGAAACTATTGAGATTATTAATGAAGGCACAGAGGAAGTTAGGGAGAACAAACTAGAAATCCTAACCTCTGAGTATGAATACTTTAAATCCAATCCAGGGGAAGGAATCACTGAAGTGTTTGAGAGGTACAATGCATTGATCAACAACCTGAACATTAATGGTAAATACTATTCCATCAGGGAGGTCAACAAAAAGTTCCTTTTAACACTGCCAACTCATCTCGAACATAGAATCACTGCCATAAGAGAAGCAAGAGATCTGAGTGAGATTTCTTTGGAAAGGCTCTATGGTGTGTTAAAGACTTATGAGTTGGAGCAGATTCAGCAGAAGGAAGTTTACGGGAAAGGAAGAGTGGTCAGCACGTCTACTGCTCTAGTAGCTGATGAACAACAACAACAACCACAATATCAACAACAATCTCAACAGTCAGAAAGAATGGTGCAGTCTTCCAAGGTTGAAGATAATGTGATAGTAGCAGAATTTGATTCTCCTACTATAAATCAATCAGGAGATGATTATTATTCCTTGGAAGAACTGGAGCAATTGGAGGATGAGTCAATGGCCCTGATTGTCAAGAGATTCTCAAATATCAGATTCAAAAGGAATCCCAAGTTCAAGTACAAGTCCAACTACAACAGATTCCAGAAAGGTGGATCTTCATCCTCTAACACCAGCAGTGGTGGGTATAAAACAGGGATGGTTGATCGAAGCACCATTCGATGCTTCAACTGTAATGAGTTGGGACACTTTGCCACAGAATGCAGGAAGCCAAAACAAGCTAGGAAGAACTCTTACGATTCTAATCAGAAGAGTAAATCTGAAAGGGCTTACCTGGCAAAGGGAAGAAGCTGGGATGATACTGACAGTGAAGATGAAGAAGTTGGGAATCTTGCTCTCATGGCTAGTGATGCAAGCACCTCATCGTCAAGAAAAGAGGTAAAATTTACTGATGCTGAATTAGTTTATCATCTAGGAGGTTCCTTAGATTGTGCTCGTCGTGATAATGAATTGTTAAATCAACAAATCAAAGACCTTGAGAAAGGAGACATTTGTGCCTAAGCCTAAACAGAAATTTGTCAAGGCTGTTCACAAGGTCAAATGTTCAGTCATTGAGAACGTTGAGAATATTAAAATTAAGAATGTTGTTTTGCCTGATAAAGGCCAATTTTACAAGAATGCCGGACCCAGCCAAGCTTGGGTTCCGAAGAAGGTCTAATCCATTTGTATTGCAGGGCATTAAACAGGTACAACCGGTAGTGTGGATTCTTGACAGCGGATCGTCAAGACATATGACCGGAGATAGAGCCCTGCTATCAAATGTGGTTGAGAAAGCTGGCCCAGTGGTTACCTTTGGAGATAACAGCAAAGGTTTAACGGAGGGATATGGCTGTTTGCTAGCTGGAAATGTTATCATTGAAAATGTATATGTTGTGCAAGGACTTGAACACAATCTGCTTAGCATTAGTCAGTTCTGTGACAACGGCTACAATGTTGTATTCGACAAGCTGAAGTGTCAGATTCTGCACAAGAAAAGTGAAAAACCCTCCTTAATGGGAATCCGGAAAGGAAATCTGTTCGTAGCTGACATGAACTCTGGAAGCAATCTTGAAGTCAATTGTTTCTATGCAAAGGCATCGTCAGATGAGAGTTGGCTATGGCACAAGAGACTTTCTCATCTCAATTTTAAAACAATGAATTCTCTTGTCAAAAGAGAATTGGTAAGAGGTCTGCCTCAGCTGGAATTCTCTCCAAAAGGACTATGTGAGGCTTGCCAGAAAGGAAAGTCAAAGAAAGCAAGTCACAAAGGCACTGACACATCTTCCATAACTGGTGTTCTGCAATTATTGCACATGGATTTATTTGGTCCAGTTAATATCCTTTCAATGTCAAAGAAGTGTTACTGTCTTGTGATAGTTGATGACTATTCCAAGTATACGTGGGTTTTATTTCTTCACTCTAAGGATGAAACACCACAAGTTGTGATTGATCATATCAAGATGATTGAGTTAGATTCTAACATCCCTGTTAGAGCAATAAGGTCAGATAATGGGACAGAATTCAAGAATGCACTTCTAAATGGATTCTGTACAGACAAAGGGATTACCAAACAATTTTCAGCTCCTAGAACCCCTCAGCAAAATGGAGTGGTAGAAAGGAAGAATCGTACATTGATTGAAGCTGCAAGAACGATGTTAAGTGAATCAGGTCTTCCAATGTACTTTTGGGCTGAAGCTGTCAATACTGCATGTTATACTCAGAATCGAACTCTAATCAACAAAGACTTCATGAAAACTCCTTATGAGATTTTGAATGAACAGAAACCTTCTATCAAATACTTTCATGTATTTGGTGCCAGATGCTTCGTGCTCAAGGATGGAGATGATCGTCGTGGTAAGTTCGAGGCAAAGGCATATGAGGGTATTTTTGTTGGATATGGAAGAAGATCATATAGAGTGTATATCATTGATCAACACAAAGTAACTGAAAGTGTCAATGTTACATTTGATGACACTAAACTCCCTAGTATCCAAACTGAAGATCCTTCTGAGAAACTGAAGTTTGATGATACGTCAGATTCAGAATCAGAACATGGTCAAGAACCTGAGGTTGTTGCTGGTGAAGAACCTGTTAATCATGATGATACTCAAGGTAATAGTGATGGAAACTTTGGCAACAATGAAGATACCACTGCTACTGACGGAGAATCTTCAAGTCAACATGGCAACAACTCAGGGGGAGATACTGAAGGATCATCTAGTAGGACACAACATCACAATGAATTTCAAGGCGGATCATCAAGATCAAATCTTCCAAGACAGACTGTCTGGAATAAAGCTCACCATTTTGAGTTGATTATTGGTGATCCAGATGTTGGAGTCAGAACTAGACGTGCTACTCAAAATGAGTGTCTGTTCTCAGGATTTCTTTCTGAGATGGAACCTAAGAAGATTGAAGAAGCACTAGCTGATCCAGATTGGGTGATTGCTATGCAAGATGAGCTCAATCAGTTTGAAAGTCAACAAGTCTGGAAACTAGTACCTAGACCTACACACAAGAAAGATGTTGGTACTAGGTGGGTATTCAGGAATAAACTAGATGAAGATGGTGTGGTTACGAGAAACAAGGCAAGACTGGTAGCAAAAGGGTATTCTCAAGCTGAAGGCATTGATTATGATGAAACCTATGCTCCAGTGGCTAGACTTGAGGCCATCAGGATATTTCTGGCATTCGCAGCATTCTCAAACTTTAAAGTTTATCAAATGGATGTCAAGAGCGCCTTTCTGAATGGAAAGCTGGATGAAGAGGTATATGTAGAGCAACCTCCTGGTTTTGAAGATCCAGATCATTTGCATTTTGTCTACTTTCTTTTCAAGGCAATCTATGGTCTCAAACAGTCTCCAAGAAAATGGTATGACACTCTCTCTGAATTTCTTATTGAAAATAGCTTTGTTAGAGGTGTCATAGACAAAACTCTCTTTTCTAAAAAACATAAGAATGATACTATATTAGTCCAAGTCTATGTGGATGATATAATATTTGGGTATACTAATGATAATCTCTGTAAGAGATTTGCTAAGTTAATGCACAGCAAGTTTGAAATGAGCATGATGGGAGAGCTGAAGTTCTTCCTTGGATTACAAGTAAATCAAAGGTTAGATGGAACATTTATTTGTCAATCCAAGTATCTCAAGGAACTCCTCAAAAAGTACAATCTAGAGGACTCTGCATCAGCAAGGACTCCATCAACTGCAGCTGTCAAGCTTGGACCATGTGAAAACTCCATTAAGGTAGATGTCACAAGCTACAGAGGTATGATTGGCTCGTTACTCTATCTTACTGCAAGTAGACCAGATATTATGTATGCTACATGCTTATGTGCAAGGTTCCAAGCGGATCCTAGAGATATTCATCTCATTGCTGTTAAACGAATCTTAAGATATCTTAAGGGAACACCAAATCTAGGTATTTGGTACCCTAAAGAATCTGGTTTTAACCTTGTCGGATATACAGATTCAGATTATGCAGGAAGTGTTGTTGATAGGAAAAGCACCTCAGGGAGTTGACAATTCCTAGGTAGCAGACTAGTCTCATGGTACAGCAAGAAACAACAAACAGTTTCCAACTCAACGGCCGAGGCTGAATATATTGCTGCTGGAAGCTGCTGTGCTCAGATCTTGTGGATTAGGAACCAACTACGAGACTATGGCTCTGTATTGAACAAAATTCCTATTTTATGTGACAATACAAGTGCAATAGCCATCACCAACAACCCTGTGCAGCACTCGAGGACAAAGCACATTGACATCAGGTATCATTTTATTAGAGAGCACGTCATGAATGGTACTGTTGAACTATTTTTTGTTCCAACAGAAGAACAAATAGCAGATATTTTCACTAAACCACTTGACGAATCCACATTTACCAGATTAGTTGGTAAATTGGGCATGTTGAATAGTTTTAGTGATTAATTTAGTTAATATCTGGGATCTGTTCTTGAATGAATTTACAAATGAATTTTTCATAAATGAAAAATTCATTTATAAATTTATTTTATCATTTTATCATATTTCTTGCTTATTTGTATGTAATTTATATTATCTTATCTGTTTTTATTTTCCCTACTTGTTAATTTAAAATATCTCAGAATATTTTATTTTCTCTAAAAATATTTTTCTATGAATTTTATTTGCTAAAATTCAATAGAAATCTATTTTTAGAATAAAAATAATAAATTCTGATATATTGTCTTTGTTTCTGTAAATATTATAAGTCTGTATTTCAGTTTTACTAATTTGTTATATAATTTCAGTACATAGATATATATATTTATATAAGTCTGTACATATTTGATTGTATTTCTACTAAAATGACAATCGGCAAGACAATTGAAATTGTCTTGCTGAAATTCATTTCAGTACTTATATATATATATATATATATATACTTATTCTCATAAAATCGGTTTATTTCCAGAATGACAATCTGAAAGACAATTGAAATTGTCTTGCTGAAAGTCATTTCGATATATAATTGTCATATTAGTGTTTTTCAGTATAGTTTATACTGGCAAGACAATCGGTATGACTATCAATTGTCTTGCCAGTTTTAAACAATATATATATATATATATTCTTTTATTTTATACTGGTATGACAATCGGTATGACTATCAGATTGTCATACCAGTTATATATACTCAGTGTTTATTTTGTTATTTCTTTTATTTCTGTTTTTTTTCTTCTTCTTTCCTTTCTTTTGCCTAGTATGACAATCGGTATGACAATCCAGGATTGTCATACCAGCTGTAATATAAAGGCGTACGATTCAGTTTTCCTTCAAATCACAACAGTTTTCTTTTCTTTCAAAAATTCGAACAGTTTTCTCTCCTCTCTCTCTACTCGATCTTAATCAAACCCCAACTGCCATTGTTGATCTTAATTGCTCGAGTTTTTACTCAGCATACAAATTCATCACTTTGTGATATATACATACAAGTATATATATACAGAGGTGCTGTTGGATTTTTGTTAAAAAAACAAAAACAAATCAAAATCAGTTTCTGTTTTTTTTTTATTTTATTTATTTATTTTGGTTATTTTTAATTTTAATTTCAATTTCTGTTTTGTGTCTTTTGGCTTTTCAAAACTGCGTTTGTGAGTTAAAAATTTTAACGAGATACATTTCTGTCTAAATTTTTCGATTATAATTAATTTAATTCGAATTATTAAATTAATTTAATTAATTCGAATTTTCTTAATATTATTCTTAAAATTCTGAAAGTGTGTGTCTTATTATTATTTTAAATGGCTCTCAATTTCCAAATTGTCGCGCATAATCAGGTTGGTTATTTTAATCCGGAAAAATGTGATGTGGAAAAATTTAAGCCATGGATTAGATTTTTAAATGACCATTCGATTGTTAGCTCTGCTATTAAATCAAATGTGATTTTAAACGTCGATCTACTTAGACTGATTTGCACAACCTCTACTGTGGCCGATGATTCAAAATCTTTTTCATTCACCGTCGCAAACACACAGTATGTAGTTGATGAAACAGTCGTCAATCGTGCGTTAAATTTTCCACTAAACAATTTCTGTAATTTACCCTCTGAAAATGATATCACAATTTTTTTCCATGCTATTCACTATCAGGGGGTGATCAATTTAACCAAACTTTCTAAATCCAATTTGGTGTCTGAATGGGATATTTTCTTCGATACACTTTCCAAAGTGTTTGCCAACTGTACAAAATCCAATTTTCATAACATCACTTCCACTCTGCAGTATATTGGTCTTGCGGTTGTTTTCAATCAAAGGATCAATTTTGGCAAACTACTTTTTCCCATTCTCTTGAGACGTCTAACTTCTGCTTTACGTGATCATTCTGCAAATCGTAGGGTATCATGTTACTATGCTCGTTTTCTCATGCTCATAGCAGATCATCTTCTCTCACCTGAACACAAAGCCCTTTTTGCTAACTCTGCAGTAACCGAACACCCTCCAGTTAGCAAAAAGATTTACACTCGCCAAGACACAACCTTCAAATTCATGCAAGTTCCAGTACTTGTATCTGCTTTCATGGCCACTTATATTCCTTTACCTATTTTCAATATTCCCGGTCATGAACAGCAACCTCAACCTCCAGTGGTTCAAGCCACCCAGGCTCCTCCAACATCAGATGCTCTTCCATTACAGGTAGTAATTCCTCACTCTCACTCCCTTCCTACTTCTGTTGAAAGACCCCCGGTGGTTGATAGGGCTGACCATGAAGTTGTAGAACCACAGCTTCAATCCCAGGTCATAGAGCCAAACACAGAGTCACATTCTATCTCAACCTCTCCCCCACTGTCTAAAATGTTACCCAAAAGATTACTAGGAAGTAGTACATTGTTAAATATGAGTGAACCCTCAGCTCTGCCTCCTCCTAAGAAAAGAAGAACATATTCTGAGGCATCTGAAAGCCCATCCTTGTCCTCCCAACAGGACATGGACTTTGAAATGGCCAATGAACAGTTACTAGAGGCATTCTCTCAACAGGATGCATCTATTGAAATTCGCCATAGGGCCATGGCATCTTGTACTGAGTCAAGCACAATTCCATTACTCACAATGGAACCATACACTTCCCCAGATCATACTCAGGACACAGAGCGAGGAGTGCACGTAGAGTCGGTTACAGTGCCTGCCATAGTTACGGCAGAAGAGCAGTCACATGCTTCAGAGGGAAAATCTGACTCTCCGCCATCCTTAATAGAGTCATTTTCTCCCCTCCCAGATCAAACACCTCTGGCTCCCTCACGGGATTCTCCACTCGCAGATTTATCTGGAGAAAGTGGAGGGCAATTCGGTCAATCTATCCCTGAAGCAATTCAGACATCTATTTCACATGAAATTATAGGTTTGACTGAGGATCGGGACTCGCGAATTCCCATTGCACCACCACTGACCTCTCTTGAAGAGGCTAGGGTGATTTTTACTGCAGGTACAGAAGAACAGCAACAGGAAGACTCCTCACGAGCAATTATATTGAGAGAAACACAAGCACGTGAGGTGAGTGAACCAAACACGAGTGAAATTCAGGTGAGAGCACACACAGACATAGATACTCAAAACCTGTTAGCTCAAATTGCTGCTCTAAAAGAAGAACTTGCTAAAAGCCAAGCTGAAGCTCAAGCATTCAAAGCACAAGTGGTTGAACGGTCTTCTTCTTCCACCTCTGTCAATAATCAGCTGGCAATCATAAGGAATGACATCTCAGATCTCAAGACCACTGTAATACCAAAGCTCAATTCCATTCAGGACACTCCAACTTTATTAGCTGATGACATATCCAACTTCTGCTCTCTACATACAAGAATGACTTCTCTTGAAGACCTCGTTGAGATGAATCATTCACTGGACTCCTCAAGATTTCTAAAGATAGAGACGGGCATGGAACATCTCAATGAAGGGATGAAGCACCTATATTTCATGATCAAGAATTCTCATTGCCTTAATGAAGAACAAAGAACTTATTTTGAAGGACCGTCTGGTGGAGGATCAGGCTCTGGAGGTGATGGAGGTTCCAAAGGAAGGTCAGAAGAGGATCCCTCAACTAAGGGGGAGAAGAAATGGAGTAGTGCCAAAGGGAAGGAAAAAGATACCAAGGAAAAAGATACCTCTGCTGGAGACAAAGGAAAGGCTGATGATGTCTACTACAGTGGAGAACAGGATGAATTTGATATTTTTGACATTCCCACTGAACCAGTTCAGGAAGATAAAGATGCGTTATTTGAAGCTGAAGAGGAAAGTGATTTTGGAGAATGGGAAGAAGAAGCTCAAGTGGATCTTCTGTTTGAGAAAGAATTTCAGAAGGAGCAGTCAGAGATGAAAAGAAAAGAAGCTGAACTCAAGAAGGTCTCTCAGATCATTGACATGAGAAAAGACATTCAAAGAACAGAAACTCTTCAAAAGCAACGTCTTCATGACATTAAGGCTCAAGAAAGGAGAAGAGATGTCAGACTGAAGATTGGTGAAAAATGGGATGAAGCTAGGAGAGTACTTGATATGCCTCAGCTGAGCACTAACAATGATAGGCAGTTCTTACATCTTCTTGACAAGCTGGAAATCTCAAATCCTAACAATGACATGTACATGAATGCTATCAAGACTGAAGTCTCAAGGATCACAGCTGCTTTTGATAGATCCCTAAATGAGATGAGCATTTTTGTATATTGTCAGAGTGAAGGATCTTTCAAGGTGTCACTTCATCTATTTGAGAATCATTCTTTGTCAGAGATTTGGGTTCTTTTAAACAAGGTCAAAAGAAGCTCAGAATTGAATGAAGTTCTTCGAGAAAGGCTTAAAGAGTTTGCCAGCAGGGCTAGTCCTCAAGTGGTCAACAATCCTCATCAGGTGAGATTCTTTAAGTCTGATTGTCTTCAAATCTTTCAGCTAGATGTACAATCTCTTAAAGACTACTCAGCTAAGCATCTGGTCTGGATGGAACATCATTTAAGAACTGCTGGATACTCATCCATGTTGAAGACTCAAGCTGCTGATTTGATTCAAGCTTATTGTGAAAAGAATATTAAAAGGTACAATCAGATCAAGAATAAGCTGAAGTCAATTGGAGTTCAACCAGTCAGACCAGCAAGCTTCACTTCAGAAAAGGATCGTGTCTTTGACAAGGAATTGCTTCAAGATTTAGAAGAAGGTGAAGTCAGAAGAGAAGATAACTGAAGTCAATTAGCTCAAAACTCAATGTAATATGATTAGAGCTTTATGAATCAAGATAGTCTAATGTAGTTATATGTTCAGGCTAGAGGAACATCTATCTTGTATTCACTTGTAAATTTCATTTGGAATCTGGAAAATGTTAAATATAATCCAGAACTTTTCTGCTATTTACTTTACATTACTGTTTATATCTTTTTCTTATTTGTTAGTTGAGTTATCCTCTAGGTATTTGTTGTTATTGTCTAACAAGCAAATAGGGGGAGATTGAAAGGCATATGTCATAGCCTATTCGTTTATTCGAGGATTTAACTCAACTCAAATAAGAATGTAATAAGTAAATAGTGGATCTATCATCAGAGAGATCTCACAAAGTAACATCTGTCAAAGGATAAAGAAACCTGCAGACTTGAAGATTCACTGGAAGAAGTTCAAGAATTTGATCATGCCTCAGTGATATAAATCAAGATCGTGGATTTAATCAAGTGACAGAGATCTCGTCAGGGTATCATTTATTACAAGGATTTAATCAGAGTATCAAAGTCAAGACATGAAGAAACGTCACGGAAGTTAGTCACTCATGAACCAGACAGTACATCGAGTGTCAGCATTGAAGTGGCGAAATTGATTCATAAGTCTCAGTGATTTTCAGAAGATTGTCAGAAGAATGGATGTTGCTCAGGGTTAGTATTAATTCTCTATTAATTAATTAAGTCATATAATTTAATTAAGAAAATAAATTATATCTGCAAAGATTAATTTATTGATTAATTGAATTAAATTGATTAATTAATTTAGAATTAATATTGAGGATTTACAAGATTTTAATTGGTTTAAAATCTGCTTAAATTCAAAACAAGACAATTCATTTGAACTAGTATGACAATTGATAGTCATACCGAAAGTCATGCCAATATATTTAATTGTCTTATTAGAATTTCTGTTTAGATTAAAATCTGTTATTAATTCAGCAAGACAATTTATTTGAACTAATATGACAATCGGTATGACAATCAATAGTCATACCGAAAGTCTTGCTAGTTCATTTTGATTGTCTTGCTAGTTGTAAATATTGTCATACCGAAAGTCTTGCTGGCCAAAGAGATTGTCATGCCAGTACATTTTTCAGTTCGGTGTTTGATAAAAGCAGCAGAAGACTTTTTGTTGATCAACTTACAGAATCCAATCAAACAGAACATACAAGAAAAAAAAGAGCAGAAAACAAAAGCATAACATTTTATTTTTCATCTGCTTTTCTTCAAGATTAAATTTCTAGATTGTAAAGTTAAATCCAATCAACTAGAAATATTTATCTTGTTCTTGTGTATCAATCTAGCGGATTAAAATCCCTAGAACTTAATCTCAAATCGCATTTAGCATTTGATCTTTTAATTACAAAAATAGAAAAAGTTCATGTCGAATTTATTCTTGATTTGTAATAATTGATTTGAGATTAATCCCTTATAACCGATACCGTAGTTGTAATACCTTTCAAGTTTAATAAAAGTTTTATTTAACTTGAATTTTGTTTCACAATTTTATTCCGCATTTTATTCGATTAAACGGTATTGTTTGCATTCAACCCCCCTTCTACAAACAAATTGGGACCTAACAATATTGGTACTTCCTGGATGGATTGAATATCTTGAGTTATGAGCTTCTTGTAAAATTTCATTCTTCCATTCCGTCCCTGATGGAATCCAAATTCTGGAATAAAATCTGAGAATACCTTGATCATCCTTTTGAGTATATAACTCTTCTCCTTATAAATGATTAATATCTTGATCCTTTATTTTCCCTTGACATTTCTTTACCTTTTCTAGCAATTTTGGCTGAAAAGTCATACTATACATCTTTGATTTGTTAGGCTTGCAACTCTGACTTCCAATTCCAACTTTTGAAATTCCTTATATAATTCTTATGATACTGTCAACACATTCAGTCCTTTCTTTCTGCTTAATGCATTTACTACTCCGTTTGCTTTTCCTGGGCGATTGTTAATCGTGCAGTAATAGTCCTTGATCAACTCTAGCCATCTTCGCTGTCTCATGTTGAGTTCCTTTTTTGCATGAATATATACTTCAAACTTTTATGGTCCGTATGAATCTCGCCCTTTTTTTTTCTCCATATAGATAATGTCTCCAAATTTTTTTCAAGGCAAATATTATTGCTGCTAGTTCCAAGTCATGGGCGGGATATTTCTGCTCATGAGGTTTCAGTTGTCTAGACGCATATGCAATAACTTGAGCATGCTGCATCAAAACACAACCTAATCCCTTATGAGAAGCATCACTATAATTTACAAAATTTCCTTGACCATCTAGAAGTGACGAAACAAGTGCCATGATTAATCTCTTTTTTATTCCACCTCCATTCTTCCTTTCCTTTCTTCCATCTCTTTGCTCTATCTTGAATCTTTAGTTCTTAAAAACATTCTTCTCACTTGTATATACAAATAACTTTTTATCTCTCTTGGTTATTACAAACGGCATATTTATCCAAGTAAAGCCTTACACATTTGCAGCAATTTCTGAATTCTACTGGTGTCCTTACCTTCTCCAAATTCCTCATTACTTTGATTTCGGATTTGAAAGTCACATCAAACTTTGACTTAATCTAATTGAAATCGATTTCCATCTAACTGACCATTAATTAGTAAAATTAACCAATTAACTCACTTAATTGATCAATTACACCAAGTGATGACTAGCTACATGAAATCAAAGACCAATTATATATAGTCGGATTGGATGTAACATCCTTTTTCAAGAGCCAAGATCACAATTGTTTTAGAGTATCAACATGTCTATAAATAGCACACGGAAGTATACTTTCTATTTTTAAGAGTAGGGTATTTTCTGAAAATTTGGGCAACATCTCCTTTATATTATTGATTACTAGTCGGACTCAAGCCGACACCAACAATCAATCAAACAACCAATAATTAATCCACAAGTGTACTAATCAAATGCCACCTTCTAATTTACCATTTCACCATTATAATACTAACCAGTAAACCCATATTTTTTTTAGTTTAACTTAAGATTATAGCGAATAATTCTTATTATACCATACCTTTTCTCATATCTTTTTATTATAATAGAATATCACTATTGAGTATAATTACAAATTATTCTAGAATTCTTCTAGTTCTTGTTTCAATTCAAGCTCTCTAATTAACAATTTATCCATCCTTGCGTACACTTATTCTTATTAGTTAACTTGTTCAACTTCTGATAACCAGCACGTGGTCTTAACCAACACTACTATAATCTTATGAAAGAATTTCTTTGGTTTTAAAACATCACTTCTTAAAAATTGTTATAGCAAACCATCATACCTTCATCTCCCCTTATGTCTTTCTATACTGAATCTTCTTTGTTGACCCAATTATAAGCATTAAATTTACCATAACTCACTTACTTGAGTGGGAAAGCCCAACCATTCCTTAATGAACACACTCAAAGTTTATTCGTAACTAGCATTTCTTCGATCTTGAATCTTCATGAAAAATATCTCCCACATGGTTGAGGTATGCTTCATCTTCGCAACGTATTAATCGATTATCTGGTTATTATTAAGAATTTCTTCACTCGCTTCCATTGTCCAATCAATCATTTTCCTTATCTGATATACGCAGCTTTACTTTCTTATTCCTCTAGTTAATTTACCTCATATGGTTCACCAATTACTCCAATTCACGCAAAATCTCATACTTGCAACGTATCATGTATACGGATTTCCGCTTCTGATTTGATGTCCTCACAACAATCACGTTATCGGCATAATGGTTCTTCTCTGCACGTAAATATCCACCATTTATTGGCTTGCAATTATCCACATAACTCCATCTGCTATACGGGTTCATTTCACTTCCTTCTTAAATATTCAAAGAATAGACCGTACACAAGAAGGAATTTGTGTATATGATTCTGATTGGAAATCCTTTTGTAAGGAATAAAAGTACAAGAAAATAATCGGAAGGATTCATAAATCAACAAATCATGATTGAAGAAGAAAGAATGAATAATGGTTAAGATATGAATGAGACAACCATATTTGTACTCAAGATGACCAGTCTTTCATACCATATGACATACAACACATGGTTAGGTGGCGTCCCACCAGACTCTTTGTCGTTTCGACAAAGCGTCACACCATAACACTGCTTGTCTCAATCAAAAAGCAATATTTTGAAGGAGGAATGATGTGAAAGGGATTCAATAATTTTCTTATTACCTTATAGAGCTGATCATGAAAGAAGTTTATACTTTACTCGAGATACATAAGAATATATAGGATTATAGAAAAGAATGACATCATTGATCACCATCCATATTTCATCTATTTACAGCTTCAACGCTTGTCCGATCAATAGATCCCATTCTGAATCATTACCTTTAGAAAGTTCCCTAAAATGCCTTCTTAACTCAATCATTAGAATAATTTCCCATTTATTAGGTCTTGTATCTTTAGTGTCTCGCTTCCATGTTCAATATTTTATAATTCGACCCTAATTGCACTCTTACGAGATTTACAATAATCACTTCAAATTTGGCTTACGCTTCTGATCATTCAACATATTGATTTCTTTGCTAATAACATTCTTTCTTTAGGAAAGTTTAGAAATTTTCTTAATCTTCTCTGATCATACTCGGCTTCTTGTAAATCGACGTATTCTTTGAACTCTAATCTTCTCAGAAATTGAATAAACAGCTTCTCCATACATTGGTTCTGTCGTTAAACTTATCGAACAATATTTGCATTCTTCTGCTAGGAACAATCAAATCTTCTCCATAAAGCGGGTCCACTCGGCCTTCTAAATGAACCATACCGTCTTCTAGAATAAGTATTCTTCTGGATAATCTGAATCTTATAACAAACAAGAAACTCAAGTAGTAGTTTGACAACCAAGTTTTTAAAACTTATTTTGTTCAAAGGACTTTTAGAAAAATTTTGTTAAGAAAATCTCTTTTTGAAAACTGTTTAAAAATTTTAAAATCATACACCCGATCGTCATTACTATATGAGTTGGTTATCGTCCTTCTCAACTACCACAAGGAATTGAATTAGGAAAACAATCAGATAAGAGCCCATTCATTTCCATATATCTCCTATCCATTATTGTAGTCCATTTTGCCTTCATTAGTCGATGAAAACTTTAGTTACTGTTGCATCTTATCTTATTCGTAACTTCACTTCTTAGTCTTTCATGCTGGTAACACTCCCATCATCATCTCTTACGATTACTAAGTACACTATACCAAAAGTGGCCTTCTGCATCATTCCACAAACGTTGCAAGAGGCCAAATAAATGTTGCAACAGACCAAAAAATTTCTACGGCAACACTTTTGTGATGTTAGTATTTTTGGCGTTGCCTTAGGGTTCAAAGGCAACATTTTCTTATCAAGGGCAACACCAAAAATTGTTGCAAAAAGCACTGACATGGCAAAAAATGGGGTCAAACTGACATGTGGACTTCCAAGTGGACTGCCACATGGCACTTTGACACGTGGCTTTTGACACGTGGCAAATGTGGGGCCCACTGACAGATGGGATACTGGCAGGTGGGGCCCACTGGCATGTGGGGCCCACTAACATGTGGGTCCAGCTTGACACATGGCCCTTTTGCAACACTATTTAGTACCTATTTGCAATATTTTTAATACCTATTGCAGCACAATAACAATGGACAAAATTTGAAATATATTTTCTGCATACATTAATGCCCAGTTCTATATAGAACTTTTTTAATCAAAGTCAACAGAAACACAATACAATATCACCAGTACTGATGAACTAATCTACTAATCTACAAACATTACAAGATCTTGAAACATATCTTCAAGAGAAAAACAAATAAGGAAACAAAAGGAGAAAATAAAAACCAAATACATAACCAACCTAACCTCCCAACAAAAACATAAGGGTCTAGAGAAAGAACCAAAAGACCAATCAAAACTAAAAGAAACCCCAGACAATTCACTGTCCTAAACATCAAAATAAAAATAGACATTAAAAAACCAAAGCCCATCTCCTTTCCACTAAATCCCAAAGATTTTCTAGCCGTGAACTCAAACAACACATGGGACCTAAGCAACCCGAACTCCCAAGACAAAAAGCAGAGCTCGAGGAAAATCTGCACTAGCCAAGAACAACAAAATTCACTTGAAATAAAACCAGAAGAAAAAGAAACAATCATCCAAACTCACAATCCCAGAAAAATCCATGCTCCAGCTACAAACCTTCTACGGGGCACGAGACAACGAGAAAAATAAATCCAATTAACCCAGCTAAAATCTTCACCCTTGCACACAGACTTCACCTGCAAAAAAGACCATTACCGAGAGACCAAAGAAAATAAAAAACGCCAGCAAAATTCGGTATTTAACCAACCCAACAAACACAACTCAAATTCTGGGGAATAATAACCAAACAAAGCTGCTAGACCCAGAATAAAGACCTGCAAAAAATATATCTGAAGCACAGACCCAACTGCACAACTATAGCTAAGACTACTCACAGCTACATCTACAATTTTTATAACAACTTGGAATGATCGATATAAGCAACTAATGAGTAAGAGGGGCCTGAATTAAACTACAGGAAGCTGGCAGGTTACAGAATACATGCCACCTTTCAGTATTTAGACTAATTGGACGGAAACTTGTACATGTTAGAATACTTATTCATGTGGTTATTTTAAAATAGATATGGTTTTACAATAATGAATCAAGTAAATAATAGTAGAATACCTATCTCCTTCACGGTTGACAAGAAAATATGCGTTTTTACAGTTATAAGGGAAGCCTAAGTTCTTGCTTAATTTAGCATCTACGTCAATTCGTGTTTCAACCAGTTTCTCCATGTTCAAGGCACAAAGCGGATCTCTGCACCAATTACAACAACAATTTAATAAGTTTTTAGTTAAAGGGTGAGTTTTAAAAATAAGACTTATCACAAAAATTCATTTAAGTACCCTATTGTTTCATCTTCTAGCTGTATAATTCGAACACTGAACATAGAAACTAATCCATTTATTAAACAGAACTAAAACTACCTTTCCAATCTCTTTTAAATGTTTCTTTCCAATCAAAGTCAACTCTGTTAACATCACTTTGCACATATATAAGCTTCGTCTCAACATGTCCTGTTTGTGCTTGAAGTATCTTAATCTCATAAAGAGTATCAGAATCAGCAAAGTAAATAGAATGTTACAACTGCCACAATCTTTTATCGCTTACAGCCAAGTTCCAGGATCTACAAATAAAATATATTTAGTGTGTTATGCAGGCAACTAAGTAGTCTGGTATTGTTTAGTAATGTAGTAGTCCAGAGCATTGTTTTGATAATACTCCGTGGATGTTATGTAGCATTACATAAGAAAAAATAGGTGACAACTACAAGACCAGACTGGAAAATACTGCAACCATGAACAAAATAGTATTTAAACAGTGAATGCTGAAGAGAAGGAAATACCTGATGACTGACACAGTTGTAACTAAAGATCGCAGATATAAGAAACTAAATATGTGGATAAGCACATCTTCAGGAAGCTGGGTTGTACCTGAAATAGAACCATCCAATACATACTAGGTTGAAGCAAAACTTTAACCGGAAAAAATTCCTTATCCTTTATTAGAGTTGTAGTTGTTAGAGAGAATACTTTCTAAAAACTAGAAAGCAGAGTTTTTAGGTGATTATATAAAGCGTAAACATAGTCCTATAAGTCACATTTGCTTTCTCATCAGCTAGTTCAAACCGGATAAATCGCAGCAAAGCAATTGTTAAAATCTTCATTTGATGGTAAGCAAAATCTTTACCCAGACAAATTCGTGGTCCAGCCTGTAACAAGTCAAGATAAAAAAATTTAAACATTCTTTGTATTTAGTTGATAGTTGTATTTAGTTCATCACTTATAGTTTCTATAAAATCTTCGATGCTACTTTTATCGTACTTGCTGCCAAAAGCATCTCTGATTTCCTGTAAAATTCTCTCCTGTACAAGTGGATTCTTCCAAATCAAAAGCCCCCTACAATCGCCCCCTACTTTGTATCCTTAATTGATAAAAGTATCATGATTCTCCATATTAGATCGAGAAGACTACAAAACTAATCTGATATGAATGGAAGAGGCTTAATTATGCTAGCTTCATCTGCATAAGAAACAGCTGCTAGCAGAGTACTTCATCAAATTAAATAGCTCCCAAAATTATCGTTTCAGCTAGCAAATCAGCTGATAAGGCAACAACTTGTGCTTACCAGTAATAGTAAACTTGTTATTGGTAGCACCGTATGAAATAAAAAATAACCTAATTAACTTTTTGCAGCCTTCGGATAATAAAAAAGTACAGATATGCATCGAAAAAAACTCAAGTTATACGATGATGCCAAAGGCACCCTATAACTGATATCTCACATTTATAAGTAAGGGACAAGGCGATTGTAATACCTTGAGTGGCGTAGCCTTTGAATTTGGGAGGGTGGATTTCATACAAACCCAGCCCAAATAAACACCATGAATTCCACCAGTAAGTAGGGCGGAGGAGATTAGAAGACACTGAAAAAGGCGGGGTGATGTCTTTACGGCCCTCTTGCTTCTCTTCTTCTTCTTCTTGTTTACTGCGCCTGCGCCGACTTCCTGGGGAGCTTCTTTCCGGCCTTGGGCTTCTTCTCCACCGGAGCTTTCTCGGCGACTGGCTTCTTCTCGGCCGGCTTCTTCTTCTACAATTTCACACAAATCTAGGGTTTGAAAATTGGGGAAAATAAAGACAAAGAAATTGATTTGTGAATGTATATACATGAAGATGTGATGGACTCTTATCGTTGCGCACGGATCGATGAGTTGGCATGTCTTAGGAGCATTGGATTAAGTTTATTTTCGTGAATTTTGGTTTTGCTGGATGGTCGGAGTACATAGCACATATTTTTATTTTATTTCAGTAATAAAAAAACGAAAGTTGATAAAAAAATTATTTATTAATTTATTTTTAATATTTTTAGAAATCCCTATCTACATGTAAATAAAATGAAGATCTTAATTTTTTCATCTAAATATATGAATTTACTTCTATCCTTACAACTTTAAGGAATATAACTTTTTTTAACATATTATTTTTTTGTTTAAAAAGAAAAGATAAGTTGTCATATTTATTTATATTTTCACAAAAAAAAATCAATTTCATAATTAAAATCAAAATTTAGTTAGTACATTAAATTTTAAAATTCTATTAAATTTAGTTATTATATCAATAACGCATACAAGGGTTAGTCTATTCTGACTGCTTTGACTGCTATATTATCTCACAAAATAAATATATAAAATCCTAAAAATAATGGTACACCCCTAAAATCGATAGTTTCAAACATCCGTATGGATGGATCATTGAAATTTTATTTTAAAAGAATCGATACTTCATTCGGGACACTAGCCTATACAGGGATCAGTCTATTCAGACTTCTTTGACTGCTATATTATCTCAAAAAATAAATATATAAAATCCTAAAAATGATGGTACACCCCTAAATTCGATAGTTTCAAACATCTGTACGGACGGATCGTAGAAATTTTATTTTAAAAGAATCGATACTTCATTCGAGACACTAGCCCATACAGGGTTCATTCAATTCTGACTGCTTTGACTACTATATTATCTCACAAAATAAATATATAAAAACCTAAAAATGATGGTCACCCCTAAAATCAATTGTTTTTAACATTCGTATGGACGGATCGTCGAAATTTTATTTTGAAAGCATCGATACTTCATTCGAGACAATATCGCAAACAGACCTTGGTCTATTATGACTACTTTGACTGATATAAAATCTCGCAAAATAAATATAAAAAAACATAATAATGATGGTACACGCCTGAAATCGATTGTTTTTAACATCCGTATGGACGGATCGTCGAAATTTTATTTTTAAAGGCATCGATACTTCATTCGGGACAGCAGCGCAAACATGCCTTGGTCTATTATGACTGCTTTTACTGATATAAAATCTCACAAAATAAATATAAAAAAACCTAATAATGATGGTACACGCCTAAAATCGATTGTTTTTAAAATCCGTATGGACGGATCATCGAAATTTTATTTTAAAATTATCGATACTTCACTCGGGACAGTAGCGCAAACAAGGCTTGATTTATTTTAACTGCTTTGACTGATATAAAATCTTGTAAAATAAAAAAAAAATTATAATAATGATCGTACACACATGTTATGGATTAAAAACTAAGGTATATAACTGCTCTATTTATTACTAAGGAACGTGAGCTTCGAGGCTCGATTTGACTGCTCTTGTGTTTCGTGACTCAATCTGCCTTAACAGGATGCCTACGTAGCTTGCTGATTGCCAATGATCAAGTCAAAAAACATAGTTCTGATTTGTGGGGTGAGGCCCCTTATATAGATATTGGGAGTCCTTGAATTGGATTTGGTGTAGGAGACTTGGTGGTCAAGTCTCAGAATTAGAATGGACTTTGGAGTCCTAAGTGGTAGGAAATTGATTCCTTATCCTTCTAGGTCCCTTGGAGGCTAATCCACTAGGATTTATATCCTTATTGAGACTCTTCTTAATAGCCGATTTTTCCCTTATTAATTAATTATGAAATTAATTAATATTCAGGGTTTTGGGTCTTCTTTGTTCCATCAGGCCTGATCTGGTCCATCAGGCCTGATCAATGTGTTAACCTTTTTGGTATGAATGTCATACATCTTCTTATTGGGTCTTATAGCCCAAATCATGTGTAATTAATGTAATATCTAATTACATAATCAGGATTTATTTATTCCCTATCATTTTCCCCCCAACTTTTGGGAAACCGTATAAGATTTCGCAAAAGTTAAGTTCACTCGTTCCCTTAGAGGGTATCGCTTTGTGTAAAGTGTGGAGCGACCTACATATTTACAACGATTTGCCTTGTACACGGCTTCAGGGTTATTTAAAAACTTCCCTATTATTTTATTACCTTTTTCCTCTTTTTAGGAATTTTCTGGCATTTTTTAGGAATTTTCCCTTTTTTCTGAGGTTTTCCAAATTTTCTGCAATTTTTCAAAAAACATTTTCTAACTTTCAGCCCTTTTTCAACCAGGATCCTAGTCGAAAATTCGACCTGGATCTTAGTCGAATTTTGGGCCAACCTTTTAATCCTGGTCGAAAGATTTCGACTAGGTTCCACGACCTGGATTTCGACTAGGATCCTAGTCGAACCTTCGACCTGGATTTTGGTCGAAATTTATGTCCTTGTTTGATTCCTGGTCGAAGGATTTCGACTAAGTTCCACGACCTGGATTTCGACCAGGATCCTAGTCGAACCTTCGACCTGGATTGTGGTCGAGATTTCAATCCTTATTTGATTCATGTTCGCAAGGTTTCGACTAGGAATCACGACCAGGGTTTTGACCTGGATCCTAGTCGAACCTACGACCTGGATCTTGGTCGAAGTTTTGGTCCCTTTTTTACTCCTGTTCGTAAGGTTTCGACTAGGAATCACGACCAGGATTTTGACCTGGATCCTAGTCGAACCTACGACCTAGATCTTGGTCGAAGTTTTGGTCCCTTTTTGACTCATGTTCGTAAGGTTTCGACTAGGAAACACGACCAGGGTTTCGACCTGAATCCTAGTCGAACCTACGACCTGGATCTTGGTCATCCTTCTCAAAAATTTTGTGCTTGATTTATGACCAGCATTTCGACCTCAATCCTGGCCTTATTGATAAGTGCTTTTCTGGCTTCTATTCATAAGAATTCGAACTGGATCCACGACTTCAACTTCGATCTCCATAATGATCTTATAACCCGTATTTTTCGGGCACCTGTTCGAAAGAATTCGAATAGGATTTACGACCTCAAATTCGACCTCAATCCTGGTCTTTATTGGGTTTTTCCTAATTTAACTTGGATTGGGCCTTGTTTTGGGCCTTCACTTTTCCAAATCCTTTTGGGATTTGGGCCTCGTTTGGGCCATCACTTTTCCAAATCCTTTTGGGATTTGGGCCTTATTTGGGCCATAAGAATTATTGAAAATATTCTGAAAGGTTCCAGAACTTAATAACTCTAAAGATATTTTGGAAGGTTCCAGAACTTAATAACTCTAAAGATATTCTGGAACATTCCAGAATTTGGGCTTTTTCTTTGGGCCTTCAGCTTAATGGGCTTTTTTGCCTTTTCATCTTCCCTTTTCCGCCTATATAAAGGAGTAACTAGGGTCACTCATTTTCTCACATTCTCATTTCTGAATTTCCTTCCTCTTTTCTTCTTCTAAAGATCTTAGAGAAATAATTGTAGGTCGGAGTTTTTGAGTCTCAAAACCTTCACTTAGTAAGCCAACCCCTTTTTGCAGCGTTACTTCAGGTAAAATACCGTCCTCTCTTCTTTTCTTTGCAGATCTGTTCTGGTACATTTCCAATTCATTCTTTCCAGAGTCTGGGCTTACCATTTCCTATTAATTTGTCCCCTGGATGCTCATTTTTGTATAGCTTGTGATTTAAAATTGTCTTCTTTTGCGCCCTTTTCTCAGATGGCTGATAAGAGAATGACTCATTTGGCCAAGATGAACGCGGCCAAAAAGTCCAGTGAGTTCCCCATTCGATCAAGGTACACTTTCTTGATTAATATGATCAACACCCGAGGGGATGAGTACCCATCTGATGCGCATCTAGACGCGCACGACCATATCAGTGTCTTGCGGGATCCAAAGGAACTGGAGAAGTTGAGTGCTTGTTTCAAAATCAAGGAACCCTTCAAGCTGGTTCTTGCGGGTTCGGCCGACAGGGCCTGTCAATGGAAGAAGGACGCACTATGCATTTACAAGGACACTCTAAGGGCAGGTATCAGACTCCCCTTCACCCATTTATCCCTGTTCTGCTAGCTGATGTGAGCATCAGCCCTTGCCAACTCCCTCCAAACTCTTGGAGGTTGATTCTTTGCTACTTTTCACAATGAACCAAGCACAACGTCCCTGCCTCGGTTGCTGAGTTTAGAAAGATCTTTCAGTTCAAAAACAGTCCCGACGAGAATCTGGGGTGGGTTTCTTTGAACCAGCGCCCCACCGTTCCCCACATAGTGAACGGGAAGTCCATCCCTGACAATAACTTGGGGTGGAAGAAGGATTTTCTATACGTCCTTTGGGAGGGTGGCGATTGGGGCACCCTCTTTCGTTCGTCTTTTGGGCTAGCTGTGGATGGGAGCCCTAATGATATAGTTTTATCTGAGGAGGAGACCAGAGCCTTCAACCTCCTTACTCAAGATAATGGGACTTCCCACTCTTGGGATCTTATTAGGGAGACCGTTCTTATAGAACGTGGCCTTTCTCCCATTTCTAAAAAGAGTATATTTCCTTCCTTCTCTAGTGTCTTCGTTTCTCCCACTTTTTAATTTGCTAATTTCTCAATTCACTTATCTTATTTGTTGCAGTGGCTGAGAAGATCGAAGAGGCTACAAAGCCTAAAGACCCGGAAACGACCAGGATGAAATGCGCCGGGAAAGTCTTCAAAGACCCGCGCCTCAGGGATCGCTTCCCGGAGTTCCTACTCCAGGCGAAGGAAGCAGGAGATGAAAGCCCCAACCAACCTTTACGTACAAAACAAAAACCAGGGGCTTTCTTCCAACCTGCTTGGGGAATCCGGGGAAAGGATTCGATTGTTGGCAACACAGCGCTTGCCAAGGAATGGTCTATGCATTCCATTTCTCCTGTAGACTATCATGACCTTGTCCTTCAACAGGACTTGGAGGCTGACGAGCTTTTCAGAGCTCAGGCTTTGGCGATGGTACGTCTTTTTCTTTTGGCATTCATAGCTTTCTGCCATAATTTTTCTTGTTTCCCATTTTCGCTTTGTATCGTGTAGGAGAATGTCCATTTTCAAGGAGCAATTCACCAAGCCAAGGCTTGGAAAGTTGGCCTAGAAGATGCAAACAAGAAGCTGGAGGAAGCCAACCAGAGGATAGAGGCTCTTCAAGCCCAACTCGCCTCATCAACTTCTGACCTTGAAACGGCCCGGACTGAGATTGTCATTCTCAAGGCCCAGAAGGACAAGGCCTTTGATGGCTGGATGGATACTCAAGAATTCAAGGACTTAATGGTGGAGCATGATGCCCTCCTACATCCAGTCAGCTACAAGGAAGGCTGGGACGCTGCTGTGGAGGCTATCCAGGAAGAGTTTCCTGAGGTTCTTGAACAATCTTCCTTCCCTTGCCCTGTACAAGTCCCAGCACTTGGGGGCATTGCAGATAAGCTTGCCGATCTGATTAAGGATGGCGCATCAGGAAGCTAGGGCCAAGGCCAAAAAAGGAAGGAGCTTGAATCCAGCTATGAAGAGGAGGAATCTTCTTCTGAGGAGGAGACCGAGCCTGTTATAAAAAAGGCCAGGGTAGAAGAGCCTCCAAAACCAGTGTCCAAGGATAGTTCCAAGGAAACCTATGCGGAGACTTCTGAAGAGACTTCCGAGGGACCGACTGAAGAGACGTCTGAGGAGGCTTCAGATAGTGGTTATGAAGAATCTGAGCCTTCTAAGGCCTAAGTTCTTTGCATTATTATGTATTTTTTTTTAGACAATATCGAACTTTGTAATTGACTTTTACTATTTTCACTTGTATTGTCCAACTATCATCGTGTTTTTTCCGAGTTTTCAAACTCAAAATATAACTTGGTTTTATCCTTCACAATGCATCAATCTAATAGGCTAGATTAAGCCGAACGCTTTTTATTATAACTTGGTATTCTTGATACCTTACATGAGATTGGTTCAACCCTGATAAAATCTAAAACATATCTTCTATAAAAATCCTAAGCAACCAAAGCTTTAAGGTGCTTTTAAACCTACTTGTCACTCTGACAAGTGAGAATCGTGCTTTAACTATTTTACACATAGTAAACCTTTAGATTTTGCACATGCCAAGTTCTCGGGACTTTAAAACCATCCATAGTTTCAAGCTTGTAGGTTCCTCTATCTTAACGCTCTTAACCTTGTACGGCCCTTCCCAATTTGGGGCAAGTTTCCCATTCTGCCCTACACCAGAAGCTTCCACCTTCCTTAAGACTAAGTCACCCTATTTGAAGAACCTTTCTTTAACCCTCAGGTTGTAGTAGAATGAAGCCTTTTTCTGATATTCCACTATCTTCGCATGTGCCTCATCTCGCACTTCATCAATTAGATCCAGGGCTAACCTTTGCCCTTCCTCATTTTCCTCAGCATTGAAAGCTTGAATCCTGGGGGAGGAATGTGATATCTCTACAGAAACAACTACTTTTGCCCCATATGCTAACATGAAGGGAGTTGCTCCAGTCGTGACTCTACAGGTACTCTTATAGGCCCATAGTATTAGGAGTATTTCATCCACCCAGTTATTCCTCAACTTTTCGATCCTCTTCTTTAGTCCATCCAGGATTATCCGATTCGCAACTTCCACTTGCCCATTGGCTTGCGGGTGAGCCACAGAGATAAATCATAATTCAATTTCATTCTCCTCACAATACTTTTTGAATTCCTCATTGTTGAATTGTGTTCCATTGTCAGTGAGTAGGATGCGGGTAATTCCATATCGGTACATGATATTTTCCCACAGGAATTGTGCAACCTGCTTAGTTGTGATTTTGGCCAAAGGTTTGGCTTCAATCCACTTAGTAAAATAATCAATGGCTACAATCTGGAACTTCTTTTGTGTCGTGGCCATAGGGAAAGGCCCAAGTATATCCATTCCCCACATAGTAAAGGGGATAGGTGAGTTGATGGATGTCAGCATCTCGGGGGGTTGTCTAATGACAGGTTCATGCTTCTGGCAGCGGTCACATTTCTTCACATACTCTTTGGCATCGGCCATCATTTCCGGCCAATAGAAGCCTAAACGGGTTATTTTATGAGCTAGCGCTCTACCCCCCAAGTGGTGCCCACATATGCCTTTATGTACTTCTTCAAGAGCCAAGTGTGCCTCATCGGGCCTGAGACACCTTATGTAGGGAACCAAAAAAGATCTTTTATACAAAATCCCATCTATCAAAGAGTACCTTAGCGCTCGAACAGCCAACTTCCGTGCTTCAGTAGCATCGTTTGGCAACCATCCGTTTTGAATATGAGTCTTAATGAGATCTATCAATGACCTCCCAGACCTATAGGAGCTACAAGCTTAACATCAATGCTCCGTGTCTTCAAAACACGGAAGTATACACATCCTGAGCTTTCCTCTATCTCAGATGAAGCAAACTTTGATAATGCATCTGCCTTAGCATTTTCCTCCCTCGAAATGTGCTCAACATGGCATTCATCGAATTGGGTCATCACAGCCCTTAATAGGCGGACATACTTAGCCATCGTATCATCCCTTGCCTCAAACTCTCCTTTTACCTGGGATATGACCAGTTTCGAGTCTCCACAGACTTTTGAGTTCCTTACTCTAAGTGTCCCTTCTAAGCCAAGTTCAGCTACCAGAGCTTCATATTCTGCCTCATTATTTGTGGTCGGGAAGTCTAACTTCATGGCATACTCAATCAAGATCCCATCAGGGCTTTGTAAAACCAAACCTGCTCCACTTGAATTTGTTTTTGATGCTCCATCAAAATAGAGCACCCAATATTCTTTCTCCTTATCATCCTGTTCTTTGTCCCCCTTATCAACTTCCTTGTCTTGAGGTAAGGTATCTCCCTGCCCCTCGACTTCTTGGTTGGGTATGGTACATACCACCATGAAGTCAGCTAACGCCTGGGCTTTTATTGCCATTCTTGGTTTATACTTGATGTCGAATTCTCCCAGCTCTGTTGCCCACTTGATCAACCTCCCACTGGCCTTGGGACTGTGAATAATATTTCTCAAGGGCTGATTTGTTAGCACTTCAATCTTATGAGCCTGAAAGTAAGGGCGCAACTTTCTCGAAGCCATTACCAAGGCTAAAGCAAACTTCTCAATAGTTGAATAATTCAACTCAGCTCCACGCAGAATTTTGCTGACGTAGTATACGGGTTTCTGGATTTTCAGTTCCTCCTTAACCAATACAGTGCTCAAGGCATTCTCTGAAACGGCCAAGTATAAGTATAAAACTTCATCAAAGTTGGCTTGGCCAACAACGGGGCCTGAGCCATATATTTCTTTAATTCCTCAAATGCCTTCCGGCTTTCCTCACTCCATTCAAAATCTTTGACCTTCTTTAAGGACTTGAAGAACGATAAGCACTTGTCCCCTGACTTGGAGATGAATCGTCCCAGCGCAGCAACCCTTCCTGTGAGCTTCTGAACATCTTTGATAGTTTTTGGTGGTTCCATGTCCAGGATTGCCTTTATTTTATCGGGATTGGCCTCGATTCCTCTCTTGGAGACCATTAATCCTAAAAACTTTCCAGACCCTACTCCGAAAGCACACTTCGTAGGATTTAACATCATCTTATGATATCTTGGGACCTCAAAAGCTTCCCTCAAATGGGTTATATGGTCAGTCTTTACTAGACTCTTGACTAACATGTCATCAACATAGACTTCAATAGTCTTGCCTATAAGATCCTTAAAAAATTTATTTACCAAGCTTTAATAGGTGGCTCCTGTATTCTTGAGACCAAATGCCATAACAAGATAACAATAAATACCAAAGTCAGTGATGAATGATACCTTTGGAATGTCGTCCTTGTGCATCTTGATCTGATTGTATCCACTAAATCCATCCATAAAGCTCGACATCTCATGCCCAGCAGTGGCATCTATCAGAGTATCGATCCTTGGTAACGGTAAATAGTCCTTAGGACAGGCATCATTCAGATCAGTGAAGTCCATACACATCCTCCATTTTCCATTGGCCTTCTTCACCATTACAGGGTTTACTAACCATTTCGGAAATTGAATCTCCTCAATGAAACCAGCTTCTAAGAGCTTCTCTACAACATGTTTTATAGCTTCTTGCCTCTCTGGAGCAAAACTTCTTTTCTTTTGCTTCACTGTTTTCCGATTTGGGTCCACATTCAGCTTGTGAGTAATCAGTTCCGGGTCTATGCCTGGCATATCAGCTACTGACCATGCAAACACGTCACTATTTTCTTGTAAAAACTTCACCAACTTCCCTCTAAGGGGCTCCTCGAGTGTGGCTCCAATAAAAGTCACCTTCTCAGGATCCTCTGGGGCTAAAGGAATCGAAACCAAGTCTTCTGCTGGCTTTCCTCTTTTCTCATCATTCTCTCAGATATCCAGATCTTCAATAGAAAGAACCTGCCCCCCAACTCCATCTACCCTCAAAGAGGCCACATAATAACTTCTAGCCATTTTTGATCTCCTATTTCTTCTCCGATCCCATCCCGGGTGGGAAACTTCATAACTGAATGGTAGGAAGAAGGGACTGCCTTGAAGGCATGTATACCTGTTCTTCCCATGATAGCATTGTAAGTTGAACTAGCCTTTACCACCACAAAGTCCAACATCTGAGTTGCTTGCCTTAGTTCTTGTCCTATGGTTGTTGGCAACTTGGTTATCCCTTCTACGGGGCACTCCACTCCCGTAAATCCATATATCGGCATGTCGGTTGGGGTCAATTGGGAGTCATTATATCCCATCCTTAAAAAGGTATCATGGAGCAAGATATCCACTAAAGCACCATTATCCACAAGGACCCTTCTCACCGGGCTGTTCCATATTATCGGGGTTATGACCAGCGGGTCGTCATGGGGAAATTTCACACCCTCCAGGTCAGAATCATCAAAAGACATTGTTACTCTTGTCCTGGCCCTCTTCGGGGCATCCCCAACAATATGCATAACTTATCGGGCATACGCTTTCCTGGAGTTCTTGGATAACCCAGCAGCAGTTGGTCCTCCAAAAATTGTGTTTATCATAGGCCCTCGGGGTCGCGGTCCTCCGAAGACTGTATTTATCACCGGACCCCTAGGTTGGGGATTTCTCCCCTGATCTTCTTGATCTCTCCTTCGATCGTCAAAGTTTTTTCTCACATTATTGCTCCCGTCTCCTCCATCTCCAGTGTACTTGTTCAATCTTCCTTTTCGAATGAGGAATTCAATTTCATCTTTCAGTTGTCTACAGTCATCGGTGTCATGCCCAACATCTTTGTGAAATCTGCAATATTTGCCCTTATCGAGTTTGGCAAGATCAGCCTTCAGGGGCTTAGGCCAACGAATATCTCGATCTTTCTCGATTTCCATCAAAATCTGGCTTCTAGGAGCATTCAGCTTAGCATACTCAGTGAACTTTTGTCCAGGTCCTCCCTTCTTCGGGGTTGAGTCATTGCTTTCCTCAGTTCTAGGATACTTGTCCTTAGCGATGTATTCCAGATTGGTCTTCCGTTTCTTGCCTCCAGCGGGCTCGTTGCTCACGACTGTCTTCCTCATACTCTCTTCCAGCTTGATGTACTTCCCTGCCCTATCTTGGAGCTGCAACATGCATTCAGGGGGGGCGTTTGGCCAAGGACATCTTGAAAAACTCATCCCTAGTTCGCTGTTGCAGTGCTATCATGGGTACCTTGTCATCAAGGTCTGGGACTTTTAAAGCTTCCTTTGTGAAAAGATTCAGGTAGTCTCTTAAGGATTCCTTCGCCCCCTGCACAATGCTCATGAGGGAGGCTGAACTTTTCTCATGCACTCTCCCACTGATGAATTACTTAATAAAAGCCTGACTTAATTCTCTGAATGATCCAATAGAGTTCGGGGGTAAACGACTATACCACCTTTGAGCCATACCCGACAGGGTTTGAGGAAAGGCCCGACACTTAATAGCGTCATTCACGGGCTGTAGCAACAGTGCATTGGAGAATGTTCTGACATGATTGGCGGGATCTCCAGTGCCATCATAAGCTTTAATAGTGGGCATCTTGAACTTCCTTGAGATATGGGCATTTATTATTTCTTCAGTGAATGGTGGGGTAGGATCATCAGGATCTCCAAGGGGAAGAAGATTGCTTGGATCAGCCCTTGGGACAACAGCCCTTCTCTGTGTTGGACCATCCAGGTCTATGATAGTGGGAGGATTCCTCCCCCTTGGAGGTAGTGGGGGTCTGGTGTTCTGGTGCGCCTCCAAGTCACGCTTCAGCCTTTGAATCTCAGCTTTATGAGCCCTGATCCTTTCCTGCACTTCTTGGGAATTCATCCCTTGGGTGCTCCTAGGGCATTGACGACCATTATCCATCGGCTCTTTTCCAGCACACCTCCTTCTTGGGGCCACTTCATCATCTAAAGATTCAGAGTCTCTCTCAGTGTAAGGACCATAAAATTCATGATCCTCAAGGATATGAGCCAAGACTTGTATATAGGGGGCGACAGCCCTCGTGCTTCACTCCCCCTAGCATGTCCGCTTCCTCCAACCTCAGGGTAAAGGGGCATCCCATATGGGGGGTTAGTAGTCACAACAGTTGAATACTCATACCCAATGGGTCGAGAATTCACAGGTGCATGTAGTTGTTGAATTTGGAGATTCGTACCTTGAGTAGCTGAGGGAATCGTCCTTTGTGGCTGAGGTTCAGTTGCCCCTATCTAGGCTTCTCCTTGGGTGGCTGCATAAGTTGAATGAGTAGGTACCTCCACGGTTGACGAAATCACTTGAGTTGTCCCTGCTGGTGTTCCTCCTTCAAGGGCTCTAATTGTTCTCCGTGTTCTCGCCATGGTTGTTGTTGTACTTTCCCACAGACGGCGCCAAATGTTATGGATTAAAAACTAAGGTATATAACTGATGTATTTATTACTAAGGAACGTGAGCTTCGAGGCTCAATTTGACTGGTCTTGTGTTTCGTGACTCAATCTGCCTTAACAAGATGCCTACGTACCTGGCTGATTGCCAAGGATCAAGTCAAAAAATGTAATTCTGATTTGTGAGGTGAGGCCCCTTATATAGATATTGGGAGTCCTTGAATTGGACTTGGTGTAGGAGACTTGGTGGTCAAGTCTCAGAATTAGAATGGACTTTGGAGTCCTAAGTGGTAGGAAACTGATTCATTATCCTTCTAGGTCCCTTGGAGGCTAATCCACTAGGATTTATATCCTTATTGGGACTCTTCTTAATAGCTAATTTTTTCCTTATAAATTAATTACGAAATTAATTAATATTCAGGGTTTTGGGCCTTCTTTGTTCCATCAGGCCTGATCTGGTCCATCAAGCCTGATCAATGTGTTAACCTTTTTGGTCTGAATGTCATACATCTTTTTATTGGGCCTTATAGCCCAAATCATGTGTAATTAATGTAATATCTAATTACATAATCAGGATTTATTTATTCCCTATCAACACCTAAAATCAATTGTTTTTAACATCCGTATGGACGGATCGTTGAAATTTTATTTTAAAAAAATTAAAGGAATTAAAAGAGCCTTTACTTTAAGTAAAAATGAATTATTTCTATAAGGTTATATTTAAATAATGTGGAATAAAGCACATTGTGTAACTTGGTGTAGTGGTTTGCACTACACTTTGTGAAGTGGGTGTCTTGGGTTCAAATCCTAGGTAGTGCAAAATTTCAGAAATTTTTTGATTTAATACTTCACCACTGCCATATTAGGAGGGGACCACCTGCAACGTCAGCAAAGTGGGGCCCATATGGGGGACCACCTGCCTCGTCAGCAGAGTGGGGCCCACATGGGGGGACCCACCTGCCACACTAACAGGGGGTCCACCTGCCACGTCAGCAAGGTGGGACCCACATGGGGTGACTCACCTGCCACGTCAGCAGGGACCACCTGCCACGTCAGTAGTGTGGGGACCCAGCTCTGCCACATCAGCATTTATTTATTTATTTATTAGTAAAAAATTGAATATTTTTATTAATATATGTATTGACAACACTTTACAAGATCTATGCTAATATAATTAAAACATGTTGCAGTATGGTATATTATTATATTGCTACTGCAATATTATCTACGGCAACATCACATAATTATGTGGTAGAAGGCTGTTTATGGCATAGTGGTATAACAGGTCTATCTAATAATCATCAAAACTATTTTATAAAATAAAGTCGGCTAATATCATATCACATTACTACTATACGTATCACGTTTGGTTATAACATCATCATCAAATTCCAAGAAAACTCTCGATATCCAATCTTTTCAAACTCCTTTAAAATCCATCTAGTTCATTCCACACGATGATCATAGTTGGCATACATACTAGTAGCTCCAAATAACCTAGTAGCAGCTATCCCTCGGAACACATGAACCTTCGCTCTGGGTTCCTTCTTACTTTTCTTAATACCTCATGTTCTCACCATACGCTATAGTTCTCGAATCCATTCTCACAGGTGCTGATACTCCATAAGACGGGTTTTAAACTGACGATATAGAATAATGTATAGGTTAGACAGAAAATATGTGCTTATAGTTGAATATCCGGGTAGAACCAGAATCAATATGTGGGGGATTCTCGAATAGGTGGTCTCGCATCATGGGATGAGATACTAGCTTGAAAAGGTGCAACCGTTGTAACCGGAGGTGATATGACTAACACTGATGGAAGAGCAGGGCGTGAATCAGATGATAGTCCTCCGATTGAGAGCTCCGAATGATCAGACGATCCTGAGATAAAAGAATCTCCCATCGCTGCTATCTGACAATCACGTCGCTAGATAAGAATCTCGAATCTCATCACAAATCACACTAAAACATATTATTTAGCCGCACTCAACCTCTCAACATCCTATCTTTCTATTTCGTAATCCTAACCCTCTATCCATTCCCGACAATCTAGGCTTGTTTCAGTGACTTAAAACTTGTAGCTCTGATACCAAACCTGTGACGTCCACCAAACCTGGGTCAAAAGTTTGGGGTTCACAATACACACACACAATATATAAACCTGTATATAAGGTATTATATGCATTGACCCTTCTTTACACAACTATGGATCGCAACAGGTTAAAGTATGAAAACAAGCCACAACCTTAGCTTTCATTACATTGTTCCAAGACCCAACTAATTCAACTTACAACTTATAATGATATCGTTCTTACAATCTTTCATAACTCATCTACAATATAAAGCTCATAATAGGTCGATCCATCTTAACTTAGAATCCTAGCTCGCACACTGGACTGGGAATCCTCGTTACCAATAATTTCCTTTTTTAACTGTTAAAAATATAAAAAAGTTTGCAAGAGTGAGCTAACTAGCTCAGCAAGTCATAATAGCAATAATTGAGATTAAACAATGATCAATTTGAATGATTCAGAAGAATCAAGTATTCTGAATAAGCAATGATTAGAATTGGATATTCACTTTTCATTTTAAAAACCAAGGTTAGGCTGCTGATCAGTCACGTACTAACCCTGAGCAAGGCTCCAAGCTTCACTCTATATACTGGATCCAAGGCACACATTGGCCTATTATGACCACGAATCTGGTCCATATTTATAAAATAATCCAATTCCAGAATAATGATATGATAAATAATGTAATTCAATAAGCTGAATCAAAAACAATATTTACCTTGAAGCATATGGTGATTCACCATATCATGAAGGTATAACAAGGAATTCAAAAAGATTTGCTTTTAATCAAGGAAGAATCAGAAAGTAGAAGACCAAGGGTTCAAGGGTTACAAGAATTGGTCTTCTGTTAAACAAGGCATAAGGATTGGTATGTCAAGCAACTCAATTTCAGAAATCAGCATGTGGTAGATATGTATTTGTGGAGTAGTACGTATATGTTTGCTCGTATATGTGAATTCAATAATTAATGGTTTATGAAGAATAAGGCTTATGGCTCAAGATCAATAAGAATCAGGGTTCAAGGTTGAATAGTTTGAAGCGCTTGCAATATAAAACAAGATTTATTTTGAATACTAGCAACATGCTATGAGAAAGTTCGAAAATATTTGCAATATATCTTGAAGAAAGGTTCAGAAGTACTTGCCTTATCACTGATGATTTCCAACTTTACTTGTACCCATCTAACAGTTTTACTTATCACTTTCCTTCTTTTTCTATGCCCTGCTTCCATTCATCGATCACTTGCTTCCTTTTTCTACACTCTAGTTCTATTTACTGATCACTGGCTTTCTTTTATATGCCTCGCTTACTCTACTAGGCATCACAAGTATATATCAATGCTTAATCTCATATCATTCTAATCGTCACATAGACATCATAAACTTTTATCTACCCTTCGTTTTACCCAAATCTGATTTACGGGTTGAAAGTTATGACTAAAACAGTCAAACAATAACCACATAGGCATATAACATATCAATCAGATAGCACATAACACATAGCTTACAGGATATTCAATCAAAATAATTTTTCAAAGAAGACTCCGGGTTAAAGTGATTTTTCCAAGTATTTAATACGAATATTTGAACATTTTCTGAATTAAAACGGGTCTCCGAATTATTTTATAATTAAATAATAGAGTTCGAACACCCGAATCTGACTTTAAATAATTATCGAGTCTTAAAAATAATTTAAAATAATATTTTAAAACTCGAAACTATTTTTCAGAATTTTTAAATAAAAAATAAATAATTAAATCTAATTATTAAATCAATTAAAATTAATTACTAATTAATTAAATTAAATAATCAATTAATAATAAATTAATCAATTAAGTAAAATAATTTAAAACAAATTAAAATTAATTAATAAAATAATTTTGATTTATTTTTCAATAAATAAATAATTAAAATAATTTTCTGAATTTAAAATAATTAAATAAACAATTTTTATGATTTTTAAAATAATAAAAATATCATTTTTAAAATAAAGTAAACAGCAATCCTGTTTTTGCAAGTTTTTAAAACAAAAGTACGAAATTTGCAATGAAGAAAACCATCAGGGTCAAATTGCACTTTGCCCCTTCCGGTCGTGTTCTCCTGTGGCCGGCCGCCATTAACGGCGGCCACCAAGCTTTTCCGACCAATTGCAACTTGCCCAGAAACGTTACAAATTAACAGGAGTTAAAGTTCTTTTCTCGACAAACAAATCTGCAGCAACAAAATAGTCAAATAACGAACGAATTGAACGGAATAACCGTCTACAAATTACGCCACCGCTAGGCTTGATTTTCTGACGAAGCCCTTCCAGCTATCGTCTGTAATGCCCTGCAGACCCGGGGTATAAGTTTGGGGGTTACTCGCTAATCACCAAACTTGTAAAATCTGATTAACAAATAATAAAGAAATGAATCTAAACCCCTTTTAACACTAACCAGGATCGTTTTAGGTTGAAGTATGTAAACAAGAACCACTAACTACTTTATTACAAACCAAATTCAAAATCTTACAAACTCTCTTTATTACAAACCATTGCCTAACCACTTTTAAACTAAGTTCATCTTTTATTCAAACACACATACTAACTATCTACACTCCACCTGTTCGGGCAAATCAAAGCTTTCTTCCTGGATTGGGATCAACACCTTGGGTATGAGAGGATCCCGAGGCTTGACCCGCTTCTTTACCACTCGAGTCCTGATGGGTTTCACATTCCTTCTTAACTGAAAATAATAAGGTGAATTACAACAAAAAGGGGTGAGCCAAAAATTGCTCAACAAGTCTACAAAATATAAACAGTGTTTAAGCAGTTTAAGTGAATCAGTAACCTAGGTATATCTGCAAAGATATAATCCCGCGAGAATAGAAAGAAGGCCACTGCTGGAGAATACAAACGAACTAAACTGGACACAATTTCGCATCCATATCCTGCTGATCAGCCAGGATATAGTGCAGATCTATATCCCACTATATAGATCCATTCGGGCACCCAGGCACTACGGCCCATTTCAAGGATCCGGTTATGTCCCGGTCCTTAGGATTAAGTAAACTTAATCCCCAAAAGTATCATTATCCAGTCCTTGAAGTAGCAACCGGAATAATCGATATGCTTTGATATATTCTAATCACCAGAATATATCAATATTTGTGAGTAACAATAGGAATATGAACAATGAATTCAAATGAAAAGGAGAAATCAAGAATCAAAATGAAATATGAACTAGAGAATCAAAAGAGTGCAAGCGTGATAAGAATCTGAAGAAATATCACTATTCTGAAAGTAGAATAGGGGAAAAACTTGCCTTTTGTGCGACTCACTGCAAATATGTCACCTTCGTCTATCACCGACTTAACCTGCCTTGCTGGCTTAGCTTCTGTAAGAGAAATAGACTGGTTTAGTCATTCTGTACTTCAATTGCATCTTGAAGCGACTTCACATCGTTCATATTGTCTACCCATATGCTTATGACTAACTCGTATATATTAGCAAGTACGACTCGATTAACCACATAATACACATAAGCACATAATCATTTTTATAGTTAAAATAATTTTTAGAATCAAAATCGACTCGCTGATCGCTCAACTGATCATTATCTGACTCGTTTCCTATTTTTCGGAATTTTTCGGAATCGTCTCGACACGCGATTCGACTGATTATCAAACAAATAACAAAGTCAACTAATTTCTAGAAGTAATTAGGTTTTAATATTACTTTTAATGAAAAGAATTCATTTTTCTGAGTCAAAGGGCTTTCGTTTCGCTCTAATCGGACTAACGATCTATTTAATATCAATTAAACATAGATAATTCAATTTAATATTCAATATAAATAATTATTACTAATTTTTAAACCCTAAAATAATTTTTAAATAATTGGTTAAGAAAAATCAGAATTAAAAATGATTTTCTATAATTTTTGGAATTAAAATGAATGTATTATGATTTATTGAAAATTATTTGATTAATTATCAAAATAATTAATTATTTTTAAATAATTAATATATAATAAATAAAATAATAAATAATTAATAAAATAATTAAATCTGATTTTTAGAAAATACTTCAGAATTATTTATAATATAAATCAATTACTTAAATAATTAATTAATCAATTTATAAAATAAATAAAACTGATTTTTAAAATTAATAAAAATAAAAATAAAAATTATTTTCCAGAAACACTTGTCAGAAATGAAATTCCTGACAAAACGGATCAAAATCGAGTTCTGGAAATGGGTCAAACGGGTCAATTCCGGGTCATGAAGAATATGACCGGAATCTGCCCAGAATCCGGCGACCGGCCAGGATTCCGGCAGCCTGTTTTCAGGCCAAAAACAGAACCATTTGGTTCGTTTTTCACAGGGTTTCAACTCCAAATTACTTCACCAATCTATTCCCGGCCAAATCATACCAGAAACATCCATGAATCTCTAACTCCGGCCAAACCGACTTCAAAATCAGGCCAAATATAGAAATCACAGAATCGTACATGAAACTTAACGTTTAATAGTGCAAATTAAAGCTAATAACACCTACAATCAAAGCCCTAACATTACCAGAACCAAAGATTCACATAAATTACAGAGTTATGATTTGAAAATCGAACATAAACCCTAGAAATCGAGTTCGTCGATTCAAGTATCGTTTGTTCAATTAATTAGTACCAATCGATTGCTTACAACACAGAGAAACTATGTCAGCCATCAAAATTCAACAACCCCTATAACTAAAAACCCCAAATCGCAGTTATAAACCCTAGAATCGAAATAAAAAATATACTGATTTAAACATGAAATTGATGATACAAACCGAAAGAACAACTCAAGAGCTTTATTTTGAGTACTTACATGACTATAATCGATGCCAGAAACTGATCGGAATCACTGCTCGAATTCTTGACCCGAATTACAAACCCTAACCCGACTGCAGAAAATTTTCTAATTTTCTGATTTTTTTTAATTATTAATTATGATTAATTAAATAAAAATTAGGCTATTTATAGTAGTGAAATTAATACTCCTAATTAAAATTAAGGCCCTAGTTCTACACTTTTTAAAATTAATAATCCCCTAATTTTGTAATTTTTGAGTATTAAAATTTAATTTATAAATATTTTATATATACAATATATATGCCAAAATTTCCCAAAAATTGTGAATAATGCAAAAATACAAAGAAATGGTATAAATGAAAGTCCTATAATTTTATAAAAATAAAAATATGATTTTTGTGGGGTTTTTAACACCCAATGGGGCCCGGAAAAGTCATTTTTCGCAAAACGAGAAAATATATAAAATACCTAGATGTTCAGAATATTGCGATGGTAAAAGCCGTTTAATGAAAAATAAGGCCCATTGTTTTATTTGAAATACCTGCTTTAAAATCATGGTTCGGGTCGTAAAACTTTTGAAATGAAAGCTATAAAGGAAAAATAAAATATCTGAAAAATATCTTAAAAATACCTGGACAACACAGAATGCACGTAACACATAGCAATTAGGGTTTGACAGTTAATTCCACATAAATGACACATTAACACATGTATAATTTATTATAAATATGATATAATACAGACGTAAATTTCCCAGACGTTACATCCTTCCCCCCTTAATAGGATTCTGTCCTCGGAATCTCACTATGAAAACAAATGAGGATATTTCTCTAACATTTCACTCTCAAGTTCCTAGGTTGATTCTTCAACCATAGGGTTTCTCCACAATACTCGCACCGAAGACACAGACTTATTTCTCAACACTTTCTCTCGCCGATCTAAAATTCTTATCGGTTGTTCTACAAAAGACAAATCAGGTTGGATATCTACCGGTTCATACTCTATTACATGCCTAGAATCAGGATTATATCTCTTAAGCATCGACACGTGAAACACATTGTGAATATATTGCATATGAGGCGGTAAAGCTAATTTGTACGCAACTTTTCCCACTCTCTTCAAAATTTCAAATGGTCCGACATATCGTGGCTTCAATTTACCCTTGTTGCCAAATCTGGTTAATCATTTCCATGGCGATATTTTGAGTAACACGTGCTCTCCTTCTTGGTAGTCCATATCCTTCCTTGCTTGATATGCATATTTGCGTTGTCTATTTTGTGCTGCATCCAATCATTTTCAAATAAGTTCTATCTTTTCTTTAGTCTGTTGGATTAATTCTGGACCCAAAACCTTGCGTTCTCCAACTTCGTCCCAATATATTGGTGATCTGCATTTTCTTCCATATAACGCTTCGTACGGTGGCATTCCAATACTTGCATGATAGCTGTTGTTGTAAGAAAATTCAACCAAAGGTAAATGCTCATCCCAACTGCCTTCGAAGTCAATCGCACAAACTCGTAGCATGTCTTCAATTGTTTGGATAGTTCTTTAACTTTGCCCATCAGTTTGCGGATGATAAGCGGTACTCATGTTTCATTTAGTTCCAATGCATTCTTGAAATTGTCTCCAAAATCTTGAATTAAATCGGGGATCTCGATCAGACACGATAGATATTGGAACTCCATGTCGCATCACAATTTCCTTGAGCTACAAGTGCACTAGCTTGTCGAGTGAAAATCTTTCATTAATCGGTATAAAATGTGCCGACTTTGTTAGTCTGTCAATGATTACCCATATCGCATCATGATTTGTTTTAGTTCTTGGAAGTCCTACCACAAAATCCATCGTTAGATATTCCCATTTCCATTCTGGAATATCCAATGGTTGCAGTAATCCGCTCGGACGTTGATGTTCCGCTTTAACTCACTGGCATGTGTAGCATTTACTTACCCATTCGGCTATTTCCTTCTTCATATTCGGCCACCAAAAGTTTTCCTTCAGATAGCGGTACATTTTTGTACTCCCGGGATGAATGGAATACTTCAAACTGTGCGCATCTCGCAATATTTCTTCTTTCAGTTCTGCCACGTTATGGATCCAGATTCTTGATGCAAATCGTAGGATTCCTTCGTTATCTTTCTGAGTTGTAATTTCTTCTCCCGTTAAGTCATCATCTTGACTCATCACTTCTTCTTGACAGCGGCGAATCTTCTCTAATAACTCAGGTTGAAAAGTCATAGCGTAGATAGCTTCTGTAGATTCATTGGGAACACGAATTTCTATTTCCAACTTGTCAAATTCTTTGGCTAATTCTTCACATGAAGTTAAAAAATTTAATCTTTCTTTCTGGCTTAGCACATCTGCCACAACATTTGCTTTCCCTGGATGATAACTGATCGTAACATCATAATCTTTAATCAATTCCAGCCATCGGCGTTGTCTCATGTTTAGTTCCTTCTGCGTAAAAATGTACTTCAGACTGTTATGATCCGTGTAGATTTCGCATTTTCACCGTAGAGATAGTGTCTCCAAAGTTTTAATGCAAATACGATTGCTGCTAATTCCAGGTCATGCGTAAGATATTTCTGTTCATGAGGCTTTAACTGTCTCGAAGCATATGCAATGACATTACCGTGCTGCATCAGTACACAACCTAATTCGCGGTATGAAGCATCGCTCTAAATGACAAAAATTTCCATGCTCGTCTGGAAATACGAGTACCGGTGAAGTTACTAATCGATTCTTCAGCTCTTGGAAATGTTCTTCACATTTGTCATCCCACACGAATTTTTCACTTTTTCGAGTTAACTTGGTCAATGGCGTTGCTATTTTCACAAAATCTTTGACAAATCTTCTATAGTATCCTGCCAATCCCAAGAAACTTCGAACATCTGTCGGTGTCTTTGGCCTTTCCCAACTCAACACAGCTTCAATCTTCACTGGATCGACTTGAATGCCTTCTCTACTGATGATGTGCCCTAGAAATTGTACTTTCTTCAACCAGAATTCACATTTCAAGAATTTTGCGTACAGTTGCTCTTTCCTCAGAATTTCCAAAGCAATCCTCAAGTGCTCAGCATGCTCTTCTTCCGTCCTTGAATAAATCAATATGTCATCAATGAATACAATCACGAATTTATCTAGATACCTTTTGAATACCCTGTTCATCAGATCCATGAATGTTGCTGGCGTGTTGGTCAAACTGAATGCCATTATAAGATATTCGTAATGTTCATATCTAGTACGGAACGTATTCTTGGGGATATCTTCAGCTTTAATCTTTAATTGATGATAGCCCGATCGCAAATCTATTTTCGAAAACCATGCGGCTCCTTTTAGCTGATCGAATAAATCATTGATTCTCGGTAGAGGATACTTATTCTTGAAAGTGGACTTATTCAATTCCCAATAGTCAATGCATAATCGCATGCTGCCATCTTTTTTCTTCACGAACAATACCGGTGTACTCCACGGAGATACACTGGACCTTATAATGGCTCGATCTAGAAGATCTTGCAATTGCGTTGACAATTCCTTCATCTCGACTGGAGCCATTCGATATGGAGTTTTCGAAACTGGTTCTGTACCTGGTGCTAAATCAATCGTAAATTCAATTTCTCGATCTGACAGTAACCCTGGAAGCTCGTCTGGAAAGACGTCAGAAAATTCACATACAACTGGAATGTCTTCTATTTTGGGACTTCCCTTCTTAGTATCTAATACGTAAGTTATGTACATCTCACGTCCCTGTCGAAGCAAGCGTTTGGTCTGCATCACTGTCAGAAATTTCTTTCGCTGTTTTTCGCCTATGAACATTACCGTTGCATTTTCCGCAGTTCGCAATTTGACTTTCTTGTTCGCACAATCGATTTGAGCATTACGGAAAGCCAACCAATCCATTCCCAAAATGACATCAAATTCTCCTAGCTTAAAAGGAATCAAGTCTATGGAGAAATGATGTCCGGTTATTTCTATATCGCATGCAGGACATACTCGATCTACTAGAACTTGGTCGTCATTAGCTAATTTTATAATTAATGTATTGCCCAACCATTCAATTTCACAATGTAATTATCAAGGAATTCTTCAAAAATAAATGAACATGTAGCTCCAGAATTAATTAATACTTTTGAATCTACGGAATTCACCAAAAGCGTACCTGCAATTACACTAGAACTCTGCACTGCTTCTTTCATTGTCATGTTGAAAGTTCTTGCTCTGGGTTGATTAGGTGGCTATGGAGGAGGTAATGCCAACACTTTCGGAATACTAGATGACATTGTTGGTCCTTTACAATTTCTAGCGATATGCTCTTTCTTTCCACACTGAAAGCAAGTAATTTCTGCTGTTTTTCCTGTTGGACATTCATTAGAATGGTGCCCTTTCTGCTTGCATTTGAAACATGTCACATCCGCTTTGATACATACGCCAGTGTGTTTTCGTCCACAAGTTCTGCATTACGGCACTAGGACTCTGACAATTCCCTACTGGATGGGGGCTTGGAAATGATTACCTGTTTTCTAGATACCTTGTCCTATTCTTTTAAAATTCAAATGTCCGGGCTTGAAATCCCGGCTTCCTGATGGATCGGTCTTGGAAACTTCCTTGTCCTCTTTCCTTTTGAGATCGTTCGCTTTCCCTTTCAATAATCAAGGCTTTCTGGACCACGGCGGTATACATTGTTAATTCAAAAACTACAACTTGTCCACGGATCCACGGTCGTAACCCTTCTTGAAACCTTTGGACTCGTTTTTCTTCAGTATCAACTTGTTCTGGAACGAACCTAGCCAATTCAGTAAATTTAGCTTCATACTCTGTCACGGACATACTTCCCTGCTTCAATTCCAAAAACTTAATCTGCATTTGATTTCTCACATAACAAGGAAAATGTTCCTCTAAGAACAGCTCTTTAAACCTATCCCATGCAATAACATTTTCATCTTCTAAAGCCTTTTTAGATTCCCTCCATTAATTCGCTTCTCCTTTCAACAAATAACTGGCAAAGCTAGTCTCCTGGTCTTCATCTACCTTTACTAACACAAATGCTTTCTCTATTTCTTTCAACCAAGTGGTAGCCTTAATAGGATCGACTGACCCATCATATTCTGGAGGTTTAGCTGACTGAAACTGTTTGAAAGTAACAATAGGTATAGCTGGTGGTATCTGGGGCTCAAGATAAAGTGGCTGTTGTAACATTTGTTATTGAATTTGTTGCTGTTATTGTTGCATCTGTTGCTGCATCATTACCATCTGTTGTTGCATCAGATGGAACATTTGGTTCATGGTATCATTGGTCTGTTATTCGGAATTGTTATTGGAAGTCTCAGTCCTAGTCTTTCTCTTTGGTGCCATTTGATGATAATACAACAAGTGATGTCTTTTTAACAGTTTATTAGATAATTGACAGTAGATAAGAAAACAATTTATGCTGTATAAACAAAATTTGGACAATAGTTTGAAGAAAGAAAACAGTTTGCTTAATATAAAAATAAGAAGTGTAGACAATTTATGTTAATATAAAACAGTATAAAACAGAAAATGTAAACAGTTAAATGAAATGTTTGTTCTTTTCTCTTTTTTTCGACAGAATTTAGAGTACGAAAAGCTGTAAAATAATAAAATAAAGGTAAATGCGGTAAAAATGTAAAGACTGAAATTTAAATAAAAGAAATTTGAAAATTTTCATTTTATATATATGACACCAGCCTCAGGTGTAAGTACTTGGTACAAAAAGTCTCGCTCTGCTGGTCATAACTGCGGCTACAAGTGAAACTACTACTATCAGTGAAACTACTACTACACACATACACACTACTCATTATGTCATACTAGGCTGCATCTGTATACATCTATGCTCTGAAATCAATATCTCAGAACCCCGGGAATACGCCTCAGCTCATCCCTAAGTATCTGAACCAAAGTCTGCTCCAAACGGAATATCCTGTAAAACTCCGCAAAAGAAGGCGGTCCCTCATGGGTCAAATCATCCAACTCCCATGTAGTACTCATCAAAGCAGACTGTAACCTCTGCCTCATCAAATAATCTAGCTGTAAAGAAGCTAACGGTCCTCGGTCTCTCTGATCAAATAAATGAATAATCTCCCTACACTGGGCTCTCCAATACTCAACATCCTCTCTTATAACCCTGTACTAATGGAATGGTACCATATGTGGCTGTGTAACCTGACCCACTGACTCCTGTGACGGAACCCTCGGTATCCATGCACCCTGCCGTGGTAACCCCAACTGCAAATCCACATCATGCTCTCCCATCCCCTCAACTGGGATCATCTGAAATATGTCGGGCTCTGGGGTATGTACTGGTATAGGAGTTAATACTGGTGGTGGTGGAAGCTCTGGCTTAATTCACGGTATAAACTGATGTTCTACCGGAAGTGGAAGTGGAATCATCGGCTCAAAGTACTCCAATGGATCAAACATCTCTATAGGGTCATGAATATCCCCTGTACTGGAGGTACTGGCTCCTATGGCAATGGTGGTGGAGGTGGAAGAGGAGGAAACATGAACTCAGATACTGGTGGCATAACGGGTGCGACTGGCTTGGTGACTGTCCTCTCAGAAGAAGCCGAATAACCTGACGACGCCATCTGATAATATACCAAAGAAAGAAGAAAGGTCACTGATAAGTGGCATTTTATACCACTTAGAACATCTTATAATGGCTTGAATTGATGTCTTGAAATCAAGTATTTTGTGTATTTGATGTGTTTTTCTAGTGTCTTTGCATTTAAGGGTATAACTTGCGTAATTAGGGAGATTTCATCAAAATAAGCCTAGGGAAGTACTTGGAACCAGTTGCGGGGAGTTGTGTGAAGAATTCAGCAAAATCAGGAGCAGAAAGTGGATTTTTCCAGAAGCAGTGCAGGCGCCCGCCTGGGATGTGAGGCGACCGCCTGGAGATGCAGGCGCCCGCCTGGGATGTGAGGCGACCGCCTGGAGATGCAGGCGCCCGGCTGGGAACTGAGGCGGGCGCCTAGGGTCGTAATTTTAGAATCTGGATTTTCTAATTTGAGTTCTACTGGGCTTCTGACGGTACTATTTCTTGTGGACTTCTATATAAGTAATCTCGGGAGACGTTTCACAACAATCAACAAGCGACAAGCAAGGAGCAAGGAGAGAAAATTAAGAAGACCGTTTAGCACACCACAACAAAGAAGAGGAAGCATACGTTATCTTGTGATTCTTTTATTCGTTGTAACAGTGGATGCTAGTTTTCTTTACTTTGAACCTTAATACTCTTGTGACGTACTCTGGTTTTTATTAGGTATTTTTATTAGTTTATATCGTTGTGTGATTATCATATTTTCATATGAACCCATGGTGACGATGAGTTCTATCATGGACTAATCGTGATCATGGGGTCGTAGCGGATTTACTATGGATTTCTTTAGTTAATTGTTTAATACCTTGGTATGTGATGATTGTATGATATCTAACATAGGTTGTGCTTATTCGTCTTATGTGCGTCGCGGACATATAAAATAGCGTGTTAATCTCTTGTGAAGCGACAGTGAATCTTGAGATTTAGAACTTACCATGCTAGCATAGGTTCATGTATAGTATGCATGATTAGTGGTTAACTCTAACCATTTTACTTGCCCTGTGTAATCATAATAAATAACTTGCGCTTAAATCGTTATGTTGCAAATTTTGTAGACATATAGGGTCTCAACATAATTGATGCATATTCAACTTCTATCTTAATTGTGGATGCTTGGTAGAATAGTACTTGTGCAACGAAAATTGGCTTTTATCAGTTTCGTGTTGTTCGATTAATATCATCACCGTTACATGCTAAGGGTAATAACAATAACTATAAAATAAAGTAGTAATGAAGTTATGATCTCATGTGTGTTTAATATTGTTAATTCAAGTGTTAATTTAAGGGTTTTATTCTCATAGTTAATTGTAGTTAATAATTAGTTAATCAACCTTAAGTGTTATTGTCTTGACATTGAGAAGTAATCATAAATTGGTGAGTAAGTGTTAATTAAATATAATTAGTCTGAGTCTCTGTGGGAATGAACTAGAAATCATTCTATATTACTTATGAACGCGTATACTTGTGTGAATTATTAGCGCATGCTTTGTGCCTAACAAGTTTTTTGGTGCCGCTGTCGGGGACTCGGTGTTAATTTATTTAGTCTATGTACTTGCCATCAGTGGTCATTAGGACTCATTGATTAAGACTTGTTACTTATTATTTCCGGTTGTATTTTAGGTACTCTAGAGAGCGTTTATGCAAACACGTGCTCGCAATCGCAAGAGGACTCTAGATAAGGCAGAGAAGACAGATTCAGTTTTGATATTCCGGAGAAGATAGATTTTGAAGATTCGGATAAAGAAAGTGAAAAGAACCGGTATTCATGGGTGATCGTATAGTTCCAGCAGATCCTGCTTTTATGGACTTTTCTCGGCCTAAAATTGATGACATTCAGTCAAGCATCATTCATTCGGCAATTCAGGCTAATACTTTTGAAATCAAGCCGGGCACTATTCAGATGGTGCAGAATTCTGTTTCTTTCGGAGGTGCTGCGACTGAAGATCCCAACATGCATATCAGGAATTTTGTCGATATCTGCAGTACTTTCAAATATAATGGTGTTACTGATGAGGCTATCAAGCTGAGACTTTTCCCATTCTCTCTGAGGGATAAAGCTAAGGACTGGTTACATTCTTTACCAGCTGGGTCCATCACTACTTGGGAAGATCTTGCGTAAAAGTTTCTGGTGAAGTTCTATCCAATGGCCAAGACTACAGCTATGAGGAGTGCTCTTACTCAGTTTACGCAGAAACCAACAGAATCTATGTGCGAAGCTTGGGAGTGCTATAAGGAGATGTTGAGAAAGTGTCCACATCATGGTATGCCTAACTGGATGGTGATCACTGGGTTCTACAATGGTTTGGGGGCCCAATCTCGGCCCATGCTCGATGCAGCTGCTGGAGGCGCCTTGTGAGCCAAAAGCTATACTGAGGACTATAATCTCATTGAAACTATGGCTACAAACAAGCATCAAAACCCAACTCAAAGGATGATGCCTGGGAAGGTCGCAGGTATTCTGGAAGTTGATGCAGCTACAGCTATTGCAGCATAGCTCGCTGTCTGTGAAGGTCGATTCTTTAGCCAACTATGGAGTCAATCAGATAGCTATTGCCTGTGAGCTTTATGCAGGCTCTCATGCTACGGATCAGTGTTCTCTTGTTAATGAATCTGTTCAGTATGTGAACAATTATCAGCGACCGCAGCAGCCTGTTCCAGCTACTTATCATCCTAATAACAGAAATCATCCCAATTTCAGCTGGAGCAACAATCAGAATGTTGTTCAGCAACCATATCAACAAGCTGTAAGTGAACAGTTTAATCCACCTGGATTCCAGCAACCTCAGCAATATGCTCAAAGGCAATCATATCCTCAACAAGGAGGTGCTTCTCCACCTTCTAGTGCTAATTTCGAGGAGCTAAAGCTGTTGTGCAGAAGTCAGGCTATTTCTATCAAGACTTTGGAGAATCAAATCGGTCAAATAACCCATGTCATGCTCAATCGTCAACCTAACACACTTCCCAACGATACTGAAGTGCCAGGCAGGAAAGAAGCTAAAGAGCAAGTCAAAGCTATTACCTTAAGGTCTGGAAAAGTTGCTAAAGCTGAAAAAGCAAAAGATGGAGAAGCTGAAGTTGTAGATGAAGTAGAAAAGCAAAAGGAGAAAGATGGGGAACCAAGGAAGACTACTGTTGAACACACTCTGCCTGAGGGTAATACAGGGGAGAAATAGCTCTATCCTCCACCACCTTTTCCTAAGCGATTGCAAAAACAAAAGCTGGATAAGCAGTTTGGTAAGTTTCTGGAGGTGTTCAAGAAACTTCACATCAACATACCTTTCGCTGAGGCTCTGGAGCAAATGCCTAGTTATGCGAAATTTATGAAAGGTATTCTTTCAAGGAAGGTGAAACTGGATTATCATGATACCGTTGCTCTAACGGAAGAGTATAGTGCTGTGCTGCAACACAAGTTACCTCTAAAGCTTAAGGATCCAGGTAGCTTCACCATTCCTTGCACCATTGGCAAGTTGTCATTCGACAAGTGCCTTTGCAATTTGGGAGCAAGCATCAATCTGATGTCGTTGTCTATCTTCAAAAAGCTGAATTTGGCTGATCCAAAGCCCACCTACATGTCTCTACAATTGGCTGATCGTTCTATTACATACCCACGAGGCATCGTGGAGGACGTGTTAGTAAGGTGGATAAGCTCATCTTTCCTGCAGACTTTGTCATTCTGGATTTCGAGGAAGATAAGAAGATTCCCATAATCTTGGGAAGACCTTTCTTGGCTACAGGTCGTGCCTTAATAGATCTGTAAAAAGGTGAACTTACTATGCGGGTGCAAGATCAGGTTATGACATTCAATGTATTCAATGCGATGAAATTCCCTACAGAAGATGAGGAGTGCTTCAAGGTGGATTTGATTGATTCTGCGGTAACTTCAGAACTTGATCATGTGCTAAGGTCTGATGCCTTAGAAAAAGCCTTATTGGGGGAATTTGACAGTGAAGATGAGGAAGGAAATGAGCAACTACAATATCTAAATGCTTCTCCTTGGAATCGAAAGCTAGACATGCCATTTGAATATCTTGGTAATACTGATCTCAAGAATGTTGAGGGAAAGCTCAAACCATCTATTGAGGAAGCACCTACTTTGGAGCTTAAACCATTGCTTGAACACTTCAGATATGTTTTTTTAGGTGATGCATCTACTTTTCCTGTTATTATTGGATCTGACCTTTCAAGTAGTGATGAGGACAAGCTCTTGAGGATCTTGAGAGAATTCAAATCAGCCATCGGATGGACTATAGCAAATATAAAAGGGATCAGCCCTTCGTACTGCATGTATAAAATTCTGCTAGAGGAAGGTAGCAAGCCGACTGTTGAGCAACAACGAAGACTTAATCCTATCATGAAAGAAGTGGTGAAGAAGGAAATTCTAAAATGGCTGGATGCAGGAATCATATATCATATTTCTGACAGTTCTTGGGTGAGCCCCGTGCAATGTGTACCTAAGAAAGGAGGTATTACTGTGGTAGAAAATGAGAAGAACGAGCTCATCCCCACTCGAACAGTCACAGGATGGAGGGTATGCATGGACTACAGAAAGTTGAATAAAGCCACGAGGAAGGATCACTTCCCTCTTCCATTTATTGATCAGATGCTTGACAGGTTGGCTGGTCATGAGTATTATTGTCTTCTGGATGGCTATTCGGGGTACAATCAGATTTGCATTGCACCAAAAGATCAAGAAAAGACTACTTTCACTTGTCCATTTGGCACGTTTGCTTTTCGCAGAATTTCTTTTGGCTTATGTGGTGCACCTGCCACTTTTTAGATATGCATGATGGCTATATTCTCTGATATGATTGGAAATAATGTCGAAGTGTTCATGGATGACTTCTCCGTCTTTGGACATTCATTTAATGAATGTTTTAATAATCTCCGTTCGGTGCTAAAAAGGTGTGTGGAAACTAAATCGGTGCTCAATTGGGAAAAATGTCACTTCATGGTGCAACAAGGCATCATTCTTGGGCATAAGGTCTCTAACAAAGGCCTTGAGGTGGATAAAGCCAAGGTGGGAGTCATTGAAAATCCTCCGCCACCTATTTTTGTGAATGGAATCCATAGTTTTCTTGGTCATGCGGGTTTTTATCGGCGTTTCATCAAGGACCTCTCTAAGTTATCTAAGCCGTTGTGCAACTTGCTCGAGAATATTGTGCCTTTCAAATTTGATGATAAATGTTTGGCAGCATTCGAGACTCTCAAGAAGAGTTTAATAACTGCATCAGTTATTACGGCACCTGATTGGACAGAACCTTTTGAGATGATGTGCGATGTAAGTGATTATACAGTGGGAGCAGTTCTTGGGCAGCACAAGAACTATATCTTTCATGTGGTCTACTATGCTAGTAAGACGCTAAATGGAGCTCAAATGAACTTCACCACTACTGAGAAGGAGCTCTTGGCTATAGTTTTTGGTTTCTAAAAATTTTGATCTTATCTACTTGGGACAAAGGTGAAAGTATTCACTTATCACGCTGCCATTTGCTATCTGGTCTCAAAGAAGGATTCGTAGCCTAGACTTATTCATTAGGTGCTCTTGCTATAGGAATTTGAGATAGAGATCAAGGATCGAAAAGGTACCGAAAATCAAGTAGCTGACTATCTCTCTAGACTGGAGAATCCCGATTCTACTTTACATGATAAGACATTGATCAACGAATCTTTTCCGGATGAGCAGTTGTTCGCAGTTCAAGAGGAAGAGCCATGATTTGCAGACATTGTGAACTATCTTGTCAGTAATATAATGCCTCCTAATATGAATGCGGCTTAAAAGAATAAGTTTCTGCATGAGGTGAAGTGGTACATGTGGGATGAACCATATTTGTTTAGATAAGGAGCTGACCAGATCATTAGGAGATGTATCCCATTTTGTGAGACGGAGGGGATATTACGAGACTTTCATTCCACAATTTATGGTGGACATTATGGTGGTGAAAAGATAGCAGCTTGTATTCTTCAAGCAGGTTTTTTCTGGCCTACGTTGTTTAAGGATGCACATCAGTTCGTTTTAAGGTGTGATCGTTGGCAAAGAGTTGGGAATCTTTACTAGAAAGGATGAGATGCCTTTAAATGTGATGCTTGAAGTTGAGGTCTTCGATGTTTGGGGAATCAATTTCATGGGACCATTTATCTCGTTCTGCAATAATCAGTACATCTTGCTGGCAGTCGATTATGTCTCGAAATGGGTAGAAGTCAAGGCTCTACCGACGAATGATGCAAAGGTAGTGTTGAGTTTTCTTCATAAGCAGATATTCACAAGGTTTGGAACGCCACGAGTTATCATAAGTGATGAGGGGTCGTATTTCTGCAATTGTAAGTTCACTTCTATGATGCAGCGCTATAATGTGAATCATCGTATTGCTACTGCCTATCATCCGCAAACTAATGGTCAAGCTGAAGTGTCTAATAGAGAGATCAAGCACATTTTAGAGAAAGTTGTTTATCCGTCAAGGAAAGATTGGTCTTTGAAGCTCGATGAAGCTGTTTGGGCTTATAGAACAGCAGACAAGACTCCACTTGGGATGTCCCTGTTTCAACTTGTCTATGGTAAGGGATGTCATTTACCTGCGGAGCTTGAGCATAAGGCTTATTAGGCATTGAAGAAGTTAAACCTTGATCTAGATGCAGCTAGGAAGAAGCGAATGCTTCAGTTAAATGAACTTGATGAATTTCGACTTCAAGCGTACGAGAATAACAAAATGTACAAGGAAAAAGTAAAAAGGTGGCATGATAGGAAGCTATCTCCTAAGTCATTTGTGCCCGGGAAACAAGTTCTTTTATTCAACTCTCATCTCCGACTTTTTCCAAAAAAGTTGAAATCAAGGTGGTCTGGACCATTTATCATCAAAATTGTGTTTCCACACGGAGTGATGGAAATTTTTGAGAACGATCTGGGCCAAGCATTCAAGGTTAATGGTCAGAGATTGAAGCACTATTATGGGGATATGGCAAACCGGGAAGTGGTTAGTGTCGTGTTATTGTCAACTTGATCGAACTACTCTACGTCAAGCTATTGACGTAAAAGAAGCACTTCTTGGGAGGCAACCTAAGATATGAGACCATAGGAACCCTTAGAATTTAGTACTCTATCCAAAACCCAAAAAAATCAGAAAAAACTGGCTGAAAAAAAAAATTCCAGGAACCTTCCAGGCGTCCGCCTGCAGGTTCCAGGCGGCCGCTTGTTGGCAGGCGCCCGCCTGCTGGTTCTAGGCGACCGCCTGCGGCCCAAATTTTTGAAAATTCGGTTTTCAGCCTTATAAAAAAACACAAAAAAATACAAAAACAATTCCACAGCACTACAACCCCATTACCCACGATTTCCTTCTCCAAATCAACCACAAACCCCACTCCTAATCTAATTCTAACCATAATCTTACCCTATATATACACACAACCTCTCCATATACACTCCCATATACTTTCCACTTACAAACCCTTTCCTACACACAAAACACAACTCTACAACTCTTATTCTCAGTTTCAATGGCCCCAAAGAGATCTCAAACTGTCGATAGCAGCAGCACCATTCCGACTGCTGATTCTTCAAGGGGTACTACTGTGAGGCCCCGAATGGTGGATAGGGCTGTTGAGGAGGAGTATGCTAGGCTTCTGACTAAGCCGATTCTGAAGGAGAAGGGATTTTTGCCATCGGGGAGGGATGGTGATTTATTGTCGATAATTGCATAGAAGGGTTGGATTACTTTTTGCGAGTCTCCTGAGGCGGTCCCAATGAGTGTTGTTCGCGAGTTCTATGTGAACGCTAAGGCTGACAATAATGGGTATTCTGTTGTTCATGGGCTTACTGTTAATTATCAGCCCGAGGCGATTCGCCGTGTTATTGGACAGCGACAAAGGAAGCCCTAGGAGGAGAATTGGAATGAGAAGACCCCTGAGGATTTTGACTCATATTTGATTATTGCTACTCTCTGTCAGCCGGGCATGGTGTGGAAGTTTAAGACGGGATCTAACGAGTATCGTTCTTTTCCGGCTGTTGTGATGAACAGGTATGCCCGTGCATGGAATGCCTTTATTTGTGCTAATATTTTTCCTTCTTCACATGCACATGAGGTTATAGTTGAGAGAGCCAGGTTGTTGTGGGGGATTTTGAATGAGGAGTATTATATGGACCTTGGTGAGTTCATCTACCAAGGGATTTTGAAGTTTTTGAGGGGGAGGACGCATAATAACATCCCTTATGCCTCTGTTGTCACGAAGTTGTGCAAGGCAGTTGGAGTCCACTGGCCTTCTTATGAGCAGCTACAGATGCCGACCACTCCTATTGATTCATCGACGCTGAATACGATGCAGGAGTGGACGGGTGGAGAGCCCGAGGAGCATGGTTTGGGATATCATCTTCCAGGAGGACGTCCAGCAGCTAGTGCTACGATGGCTAGGCCCAGTCAGGCTCATGGCGAGGCAGGTTCTTCTAGAGCCCAGGGAGGTGATGGTCCAGGGATGGCTGATGTCCAGTATAGGAGGCTTTACAGGAGGATGGATGCGATGTATGAGTCGCAGAGTAGGTTTGCACAGGAGCTCACCCTAGCACTTGGGACTGCTTTCAGAGGCCTTGGAGTTGACATTCAGTGGCCTGTTTTTGGTGAGGACTCTGCTTATCCGCCTCCTGACACTCTATCCTCTGAGGGTGATGATGATGATGATTTCTCTGAGTAGGTATACCCTGTGTTCCTTTTTATTACCTTCATTGGGGACAGTGAAGATTTTAAGTTTGGGGGTGGTAGTTAAGGAACATATTTGTGTGTGTGTCATGTAGTTGTATATTCATGATAGTTTAGTTCATATAGTTGCATATTTTTTGCCATATAGTTTTTTTTAGTTTTTATTTATTTATTTCATAGTTTTATCATGTCATATAACTCATGCATATACCATGATCCCCTTTGTGTTGCTTTACCAATTGATATGTGATATTGATGCGAGTGTAGTGATAACATTAAAGTGATGTTGAATCTTGTTAGGTTGACATGCATGCTAGAAACACTTGTAATTTCACTAAGTCTTAGAGTATGGTTAAGGACTAGATTGTTGTCATGGTTTGATGGTTTTTGAGGTTAATCTATTGATTATATTTATAATATATGATAGGTTCTTAATGATATAAGGCATGAACAGATAAAATTGGAGTAAAAATTGGAATTCATTGCTACTCATGGCTAGGCATCAAATGGCTAGTAGTCGGATCGTATTGTATGCGAGTAGTCTATGGTTGAGCAAGATGGAGCGAAATGCACTTGCTCAGAAATTGAAAAAAAAAAAGAGAAAAAGCATTGAAAAAAGAGAAAAAAATAGAAAAAATATGGTTTAATGCATAATTGATCACAGTGAGCTCTTTGGTATTCGAGTTATTAAGTTCTTAGGGGATTTTGTGCCTAGTGACCGATCCGCTAACCTAACGCCCGCTAAAAGGATGCCATTGCATAAGTCTTTTGTGGACCTCGCTCATTGCATGATCAAATAAGCATTTGTTTATTATGTTGAATAAAAGCATGATTTCGTAATAAGCTCCAGTGATCTTGAAGTGTTATAAGTCATTTTGTGTCTAGAATATATTCTTCGTATAATCTTGTGATTGCCTTAAGGATAATTGAGTTATGATAATTGATCTAATTTCGAAGCATATCTGTTAAGCATTCGCACATACCACGTTTCCAGTTGTATGTTAGCTTGCGGGATTTGATTGTTCTTTAGTAGCTTAATCGCATTTGTTGAGATGTTATGTGTTGGTTGGTTTAGTCATTGCGATGGGGATCGATGCATTTCATGTAGTTTGCATTCATGCATATTTTTATTTTATTTTTGAGTCTGTGATGCTTGAGGACAAGCATCGATTTAAGTTTGGGGGTGTGATAAGTGGCATTTTATACCACTTAGAACGTCTTATAATGGCTTCAATTGATGTCTTCAAATCAAGTATTTTGTGTATTTGATGTGTTTTTCTAGAGTCTTTGTATTTCAGGGTATAACTTGCGTAATTAGGGAGATTCATCATAATAAGCCTAGGGAAGTACTTGGAACCAGTTGCGGGGAGTTGTGCGAAGAATTCAGCAAAATCAGGAGCAGAAAGTGGATTTTTCCAGAAGCAGTGCAGGCACCCTCCTGGGATGTGAGGCGACCGCCTGGAGATGCAGGCGCCCGCCTGGGAACTGAGGCGGCCGCCTGGGGTCGTAGTTTTAGAATCTGGATTTTCTAATTTGAGTTCTACTGGACTTCTGACGTTGCTGTTTCTTGTGGACTTCTATATAAGTAATCTTGGGAGACGTTTCACAACAATCAACAAGCGACAAGCAAGGAGCAAGGAGAGAAGATTAAGAAGACCGTTTAGCATACCACAATGAAGAAGAGGAATCATACATTATCTTGTGATTCTTTTATTCGTTGTAACAGTGGATGCTAGTTTTCTTTACTTTGAACCTTAATACTCTTGTGACGTACTCTGTTTTTTATTATGTATTTTTATTAGTTTATATCGTTGTGTGATTATCATGTTTTCATATGAACCCATGATGACAATGAGTTCTATCATGGGCTAATCGTGATCATGGGGTCGTAGCGGATTTACTATGGATTTCTTTAGTTAATTGTTTAATACCTTGGTATGTGATGATTGTATGATATCTAGCATAGGTTGTGAATATTCGTCTTATGTGCGTCGCGAACATATAAGATAGCGTGTTAATCTCTTGTGAAGCGACGGTGAATCTTGAGATTTAGAACTTGCCATGCTAGCATAGGTTCATGTATTATATGCATGATTAGTGGGTAACTCTAACCATTTTACTTGCCCTGTGTAATCATAATGAATAACTTGCGCTTAAATCGTTATGTTGTCAAATTCTGTAGACATATAGGGTCTCAACATAATTGATGCATATTCAACTTCTATCTTAATTGTAGATGCTTGGTAGAATGGTACTTGAGCAACGAAAGTTGGCTTTTATCAATTTCATGTTGTTCGATTAATATCATCACCGTTACATGCTAAGGGTAATAACAATAACTATTGAATAAAGTAGTAATGAAGTTATGATCTCATGTGTGTTTAATATTGTTAATTCAAGTGTTAATTTAAGTGTTTTATTCTCGTAGTTAATTGTAGTTAATAATTAGTTAATCAACCTTAAGTGTTATTGTCTTGACATTGAGAAGTAATCATAAATTGGTGAGTAAGTGTTAATTAAATATAATTAGTCTGAGTTTCTGTGGGAACGAACTAGAAATCATTCTATATTACTTGTGAACGCGTATACTTGCGTGTATTATTAGAGCATGCTTTGTGCCTAACAGTCACTAAATCATTCCTAGAACTAATACCTTTCTATCCTAATTTTATCTAAATCATAACACTACTCTTCCTATTTGCCTGTTCCTATCCTATGTGATCTCCCTATCTTATCTTAACCATAGTGTTCTTGTTTTCAGGGACCAAACCTACAGCTCTGATGCCAAACCTGTAACGCCCTCCAGACCCGGGATATAAGTCTGGGGGTTACTCACTAATCACCAAACCTGTAAAATCTGATTAATAAATAATAAAGAAATAAATATAAACCCCTTTTAACACTAACCAGGATCTTTTTAGGTTAAAGTATGAAAACAAGAACCACTAACTACTTTATTATAAACCAAATTCAAAATCTTATAAACTCTCTTTATTACAAACCATTGTCTAACCAGTTTTAAACTAAGTTCATCTTTTATTCAAACACACACACTAACTATCTACACTCCACCTGTTCGGGCAACTCAAAGCTTTCTTCCTGGATTGGGATCAACAATTTGGGTATAAGAGGATCCCGAGGCTTGACCCGCTTCTTTACCACTCGAGTCTAAGCGTGATAAGAATCTGAAGAAATATCACTATTCTGAAAGTAGAATAGGGGAAAAACTTGCCTTCTGCGCGACTCACTGCAAATATATCACCTTCGCCTATCATCGACTCAACCTGCCTTGCTGGCTTAGCTTTTGTTAGAGAAATAGACTGGTTTAGTCATTCTGTACTTCAATTGCGTCTTGAACCGACTTCACATCGCTCCTATTGTCTACCCATGCGCTTATGACGGACTCGTATATATTAGCAAGTAAGACTCGATTAACCACATAATACACATAAGCACATAAGCACATAATCATTTTTATAGTTAAAATAATTTTTAGAATCAAAATCGACTCGCTGATCGCTCAACTGATCATTATCTGACTCGTTTCCTATTTTTTGGAATTTTTCGGACTCGTCTCGGCACGCGATTCGACTGATAATCAAACAAATAATAAATTTAACTAATTTCTAGAAGAAATTAGGTTTTAATATTATTTTTAATGAAAAAAATTCATTTTTCTGAGTCAAAGGGTTTTCGTTTCGCTTGAATCGGACTAACGGTCTATTTAATATCAATTAAACACGAATAATTCAATTTAATATTCAATATAAATAATTATTACTAATTTTTAAACCCTAAAATAATTTTTAAATAATTTTTTAAGAAAAATCAGAATTAAAAATGATTTTTCTATAATTTTTGGAATTAAAATGAATTTATTATGCTTTATTGAAAATTATTTGATTAATTATCAAAATAATTAATCATTTTTAAATAAATAATAAATAAATAATAAATTATTAAGAGAATAATTAAATCTAATTTTTAGAAAATATTTCAGAATTATTTATAATATAAATCAATTAATTAAATAATTAATTAATCAATTTATAAAATAAATAAAACTGATTTTTAAAATTAATAAAAATAAAAATAAAAATTATTTTCCAGAAACACTTGTCAGAAATGAAATTCCTGACAAAACGGATCAAAACCGGGTTCTGGAAATGGATCAAACGGGTCAATTCCGGGTCATGAAGAACATGACCGGAATCTGCCCAAAATCCGGCGATCAGCCAGGATTCCGGCAGTCCGTTTTGAGACTAAAAACAGAACCATTTGGTTCATTTTCACAGGATTTCAACTCCAAATTACTTTACCAATCTATTCCCGGCCAAATCATACCAGAAACATCCCTGAATCTCTACCTCCGGCCAAACCGACTTCAAAATCCGGCCAAATATCGAAATCACAGAATTGTACATGAAACTTAACGTTTAATAATGCAAATTAAAGCTAATAACACCTACAATCAAAGCCCTAACATTACCAGAACCAAAGATTCACAGAAATTACAGAGTTATGATTTGAAAATCGAACATAAACCCTAGAAATCGAGTTCATCGATTCAAGTATCGTTTGTTCAATTAATTAGTACCAATCGATTGCTTACAACACAGAGAAACTATGTCAGCCATCAAAATCATTCAACAACCCCTAGAACTAAAAACCCCAAATCGCAGTTATAAACCCAAGAATCGAAATAAAAAATATACTGATTTAAACATGAAATTGATGATACAAACCGAAAGAACAACTCAAGAGCTTCGTTTTGAGTACTTACATGACTGTAATCGATGCCGAAAACTGATCGGAATCACTGCTCGAATTCTTGACCCGAATTGCAAACCCTAACCCGACTGCAGAGAATTTTCTAATTTTCTGATTTTTTTAATTATTAATTATAAAATTAAATAAAAATTAGGCTATTTATAGTAGTGAAATTAATACTCCTAATTAAAATTAAGGCCCTAATTCTACACTTGTTAAAATTAATAAACCCCTAATTTTGTAATTTTTGAGTATTAAAATTTAATTTATAAATATTTTATATATACAATATATATGCCAAAATTTCCTAAAAATTGTAAATAATGCAATAATACAAAGAAATTGTATAAATAAAAGTCCTATAATTTTATAAAAATAAAAATATGATTTTTGTGGGTTTTTAACACCCAATGGGGCCCGAAAAAGTCATTTTTCGCAAAACGAGAAAATTTATAAAATACCTAGATGTTCAAAATATTGCGATGGTAAAAGCCGTTTGATGAAAAATAAGGCCCACTATTTTATTTGAAATACCTGCTTTAAAATCATGGTTCGGGTCGTAAAACTTTTGAAATGAAAACTATAAAGGGAAAATAAAATATCTGAAAAATATCTTAAAAATACTTGGACAACATAGAATGCACGTAACACATAGCAATTAGGGTTTGACAGTTAATTCCACATAAATGACACATTAACACATGTATAATTTATTATAAATATGATATAATACAGACGTAAATTTCCGAGACGTTACATCGTCTGTTAACCATCTATACATCAATCGAATCGTCTTTGGACGATCTACAAGCATGTGCAATCAATTTTGTCTAATAACCCCTAACAAAGAAATACCTAATTTTCAATTGAAATATTCATAGCTATGAACCCTAATTCTTTAATTCGAGAATCAAACAACAAGTTCTATATGTTATTAAACTCCAAATTTATCATATAATATACCAAAATGATCAGCAAGAAAAGATTTACATGATTATGCCATCAAATCACATAAAAAACATCAAGAACAAAAAATCCTAATTTAATCTTTAATTAATTCGAATTAAAACAATTAAATAAGAAAAATACCTTGATTTCTACACCAAAATAGATGATGGATTCAGAAAGATTTTTTCGAGAGCTTCGATTTGATATATTGCACGCCCGAATCGGAGTTGGATAACGTTTTCGTTCGTGGGTTTGATTATGAAGAACGTAATATTTTTAGGGTTTTTCTCTGTAAATCTTATATGTTTACTGATAGATTATGATTTTACGAATAAAATGAAATAAGAAAAGGGCTATATATATATTTATGGAATATTGGTTCATTTTGGATCGCATTGGATCGATAAATTAGTTGTTTAGCCGCTCAGTAACATCAAAAATGATCCGATTTGATACCCGTATTGGATAATTATCCAAACCGGACTTCTTATAAAACACTTTATACGAAGATAACATAATATTATCCCGTCTTTCGAGAATACGGGTTTTGTTGCTTTATCGAAATGATTATTGTATCGGAAATTTTGCACCGGGCCGCGCACGGGTCAAACCGTAATCCGAATCAAAAAAGTTAAAACACGGAAAATGTTCGGAATTACCAGATTAGATTAGGAAGGAGTTTTCGGAAGAGTTTCGGGTTGTAAAAACGTAAAAACGGTTGAAGTTGGACGATTCCCGGCTTTATAAAATAGTTTTGTAATTATTCAGAAAATAGTTAATAAATTCATAAATTAATATAAAATCATATAACAGTCCAAAATTACCAGAAAATATCACCATTATCTATATTTTATTCTGGACATAATAAAATTAACATACCTATACCTTACCTCATATAAACATCCACATTTAACCACCAATCATCAGATAATTCACCAAAAATCACATAATAATCACATTATAATTATTTATTGATAAAAATAATTACACGCTATGTCCCGGATATTACAGAATTAGCAGTAGGATTAAACTTAATGGTCTTTATTTGAACCTTGTTCAGTTTGACCTTGCTATCAGTTTTTATTGGTTCTGTTATCTTAGTTTCTTTTCCACTTTTCTTATCAGATATAGCTCTAGCTGAATATCCTAATCATGATCCCAACAACCATTCTCTAGAATTTCCTGAGTTGATTTTCCTGAGTTAGTCCAAAGTTTAATGACTTCTCTTTCTTTTGCTAGCTCCTTCTCTAGATAAGCATATTTTTCTAGCAATTTTTCCTTAACATAAATAGCATTATCTATTTCTTTTTGAATTTCTAGCATGGAAAGCAACTCAGTTTCTAGGTGATCATTAGTTTTCTTTAACACAGAGTTTTCACTTTTGATTCTATTATTCTCTAAGGTTTGATCCCTAAAACTAACATGCAAAGACTTAAGAAATAATCTTAATTCATAGATATCATCAGTATCAAAAGCAAGAGTAGTGTGAGGTACCTTTAATTCGGCATTGTCAGCCTCAGCATCAGCTTTTGCCATGAGAGCATAATTGACTCCATCATCTGAATCTGATGAATCATCCCGGTTTCTCTTTCTTGAGATCAAGGCTTGTTTCTTCTCGGCTTTGGGTTTTCTGGAGTCAGCTGCAAAGTGTCCAATTCCATCACAGTTGTAACATCTCTCTTTTGACTTGTCAAGTTTTTCAGATCTTGATTCCTTCCCATCAGTATTTCTCCTATTGTTCCACTTATCAGAGTTTGAGGAACTGGAACCTTTTCTGGAAAATCTTCTCCCTTTCTTGAAGTTCTTATAGACCATTTTCTTGAAGCTTTTAACCAGTAGGGCAGCCATTTGATCCATATCTTCATTATTGTTATGATCACTGTCAGTATCTGATTCAGTATCAGTATTTAAGTCATCATCAGAATTTGATGATTTAGTATCTGACTTTGCAATCATGGATTTCCCTTTGGAGTAGCTTTTCCTCCTAGCTTTCTCCTTTGCCTTCTCTTCAACCTTGAGTGCAACTGGTCTAGCTTTTGATCCTTTTCTCTTGCTTCTTTGCACCATCTCTAGTTCATGAGTTTTCAGAACTCCATAGATCTCATCTAGAGGTGTGATGTCAAGTTGATAGTTATCCCTTATTGATGTGACTTTATAGTCCCACTTTTCAGGGAGAGCAAGTAGGAACTTCAAGTTTGAGTCCTACAAATCATATTCTTTGTCAACAATGGATAAATCATTCAGCAACTTTTGAAATCTGTCATAGATCTCAGTTAAGGACTCATTGTCCCTTGAGTCAAAGTGCTCATATTCTTGAGTAAGTATTGTCATCATGTTCTTCTTGATAGCAGTTGTATCTTGACACTTTACTTTTAAAGCATCTCATATCTCTTTTTATGTTTTACATCCAATGACTCTATTGGACATATTACTATCAAGACTGCTGTGCAAGATGTGTCTGACCTTATCATCCTTCATGATAGATGAGATATCTTCAGGAAAGTAGTCCTTCCTGTCTTTGTCTATCATCTTCTCTGGTTCTCCTGCAAGCGAAACAGCTACCTTCATCGGTCTGTGAGGACCATCATAGATCCTGTTCAAATATTCAGGATATGTGGCTTCCAAGCACATGGCCATCCTGACTTTCCAGATTGGATATTCATGTATCTTCAGGATAGGCACCTTGATTGCTTCATACCTACTCATGTTGCTGCTTATTTGTGATGTGGCTGGGGGTGGTGGCTTCAGATTCGGATTCTGTGTTTCTTCTTCTTTTTTGTCTGACACGGTTGATTGATTTTCAGATCTTAAATTGTTTGTACGTTAACAGAAAGCTCTGATACCAATTGTTAGACCCTTAATCAACTGTAGAGAGGGGGGTAAATACAATTAATACAATCAATTCGATAAAGTTTAACAGAATCAACAGTTTTTATATAAACTGATAAAAACTTATTACAATCGTACTCTCTCGAAAGGATGAACAAATATTTTTGAGAGCTGCTAGATATGCGAAAAATATAATAATATTGCAATGCTTATAGCAAGAACCTAATATGTGCTTTATATAGAGCACAACTACCAATGTATAAGGAATCTTATTCTATTAACAACAAGGAAACCTATACAATTGCTTCCGAGATAAAGTCTTTCACTACCTCGAGTTCCTGTTTCCTTTTCCTTCTCAAAGATCAACTGATGTGACAAATAATGATTTCATCATCCGTTGATATCATTATCCGTCGATTATCAACATTCGTCGATGTCATTATCATCCGTCGATGCAGTCATCATCCGTCGATGTAGTCATCATCCTTCGATGCTTTTAATGGTTTCTGTTTGATATCATCAATTATTCCTAACAGTGCGATAATCTTTTCTGAAGCTTGATGAACAAAGTTTAATGGATTCAAATAATAAAACTAAAGAGCTATTATCAATTTAGAGAGAGATAGATATGGATGAAGAAAAGAGAGAGTCAGCGATCATCGATTTACAGAGAGAGAGAGATGAAGAAGAGAGAAAAAGTCAAAAGCAGTTATAAATTTTAGCGTATCAAATCTCTATCTTTTATATTTTTTAATTAAATTGAATGAATGGCTGAGATTTAAAGTTAAAAGGGAGGAATGGATAGCTAAGATCAGTTTTTAGTTTTTATTTTAGATGAGGTTTATATTTGACCAACACTATATATATGGGCTAATTTAATATAAAACAATTTTAGAATAAAATCTAGAAACCAAATATTTTTTTTAAAAAAATTACTTCTAAATATAACACTTATGATATGCGAATCGATCGTTGAGAGATGAAAAAATACAGTGAAGCCGGATTTAAAAAAACTTACCATTTGACGGGAAAAATCAAATTAAAATGGAGGGGAAAGCTAAGATTGTGTGTGTTAGGGTGCGGATTAGTTGGGTGTGGTGATTTTAGGGGGGGCATTAGATTAGATTGATCAAATGGCTTAGATTATTTTATAGTGTCTATTTTGAGTTTAGTTTATATTTTATCATTTGCCTGTATATATTAATATATATATATATATATATAAAGAGAGAGAGAGAGAGCTATTCTAATAGAAATATCCTTAGCTTGAAAACTAGAAATCGAGGCCTAATCCTTTAAATTAAGACCAGCACAACAAATACTAATATCACAAAACTTATGTGTCACACCCACACTCTCCACCAACCACCACCCCACCCACCATTGAGCACCACCACCCACCAATCAACGCCGCCACTGCTCCACCCTTCACCTCTGGTATGCACGGATCTCTCTCTCTCTTTTCTCTCTCTGGTATGCTCTTCTGCGACATCAGCATCTTTACTCCGTCCGCTTGGATTCGTCATTTTTCCGGCAGATCTGAAATAGTCCGATTTATTTTTTTTGAAGTTTGTTTTGCTTTTGGTAATTTGATATAATCTGGTGTATATGATTTTACAATGATTATTTTTAAATTTTAATGATTTTGTTATTGATTATTGTAATAGTTGAATATGGGTTGATGGTTGTGATATTCGGATCTGGTGATTCTGTGGTGGTTGTGGTAGTTGGCGTATGTGCTGATTTTAATTTCGGTAATGATTTTTCATTTTGACGATAATTCTGTGGTATTTTTCAGTGATGACGTGGCCGTATGTCCCATTCCTGACGTGGCGGTGACGTGGAAGTTGGTCTCCCTACTGACGTGGTGATGACGTGGAGCTGTCGTGGAGAGCTAAAATATAAATTATGAAACTTATTGCGTGAACTAGGGGATATAATGTGAGTTTTAAAAATAAAGGAAGTATAATATAAATTTTATAAATTATTTCTAGTGTTCAATTTAGCGATTGTTTCTAATTGAACAATTATATATATATATATAGGCAAATGATCAAATTATTTAAGAGCAATGCGATGGTGTTGTGCTTACCGTGAGCATTGGAGATTTGATGAAATTATTTTTGGCTTTGACGCGGTGGACAAGTCATATTGTACGTATATAAATATTTATGATCTTAAATATTTTTGTCCTTCTGTAGACATGAATTATGGATCTCGGCCGTACAAAACAAGGAACAGAAGAAAACGCAAAATGGACCCTTAGCATTAATAAACAGCCAGCATAGTGGGCCAAATCAAACCATGTGGACACTTGCTTTCAAGACTCTACTTTTCAATTCTTAAGTTGGGCTAAGTGGCTCACTAACTTCTAATTTTCTGGGCCCAAACAGGGACCACCAATGTATTTCGAACATGACTAATTGGCATTGCCATCTTTAATTCTCACTGTTTTAGTAATGCACGTGGCGAATTTAAACCCAAAGCTTTATCAACAATCTACTTAAATTTGTTTTTCCTTTCGTGAATTTAGGTGTACGTACATTTTGTCAAATATGGGAGTTAAAACAGTTAACCTTGTTCGATTGCAAATTGTGTTGTACTGTCAAAGTTCTTGAATTTTATACCATTAACACCTTACACCTCCTCCCTCAGTCCAATTAAATTTTTTACATAATTTTTTTACATATTTGATATGTATTTTAAAACTATTATAAAATGTAGTTATATAATTTTCTTTTCTATATAAAAATTTAAACATTATATTTTTATTTAAAAGAAATAAATATCTCTTATGTATATAATAAGAGAATATGTTGATAATATTCGTGAGATTAAAAAGTGTCATTGAAATCACTAATTTACCCCTATACTTTAAATTTATATAAAAGAGGTTGTTGAGAGAAATCGAACCTCAGTATTACATTCACAAGTACATCAACTTAAAATTACACCACACTCGTACTTAAATTTTTTATCATACACATAACATATGAGTATCGGAAATAGCGACAATTTATTTAACTTTAAACACGATTACTAAAATATTTGTAGAGTTAATTTTGAACAATTGAATTTGAGATATAAAGTTAAACATAGTAGATAAACGGATCATTCCCTTATTTATTAAAAAAAATTTAATTTGAAAAGTATGTCTCATACATTTTTAATATATATTTTTAAATAAAAAATAAATTGTACATATAATTAATTTTTTTATATGTTAAAAAGAGATACACTTATATAAATAATATATATGTGTACTACATATTTAGATAAGTTATAATTAACGTATTTTGATTTATTTCGGATTCAAAATTAGAACTTGACCCATTTTTCAAAAAATACTCAAAAATTGGCTAAATGACCTGCCTGTAAATACAACGTCACTACCTAGGTTTAATTTAAATTACGATTTCGACTAAAAAATCTTGTCAACAAAGAAAAGTTTTGTGATATCTTACGTTGGTAAAAATTAACATCTTTGAGGTTTTATATAATCAAGTCAATTGATAATATGTATCAAAATTACTAACTTCAAAATCAGAAATTTACCCATTTTAAAAAAATACTTGAAATTTGACTACATGACCCAGTCGAAAATACATCATCACTATCTAGACGAGCTCGACGAGAATATCTTACCAATAAGGATAAATTTTTTAATATCTTATATTAATAAAAATTAATATTTTTGAGATCTTTATACGATCAAGTCAATTGATATTATGTATCAAAATTACTAGCTGACTGGTTTTACATTATTACATCTGGAACTTGACTAAATATTTAAATATATTTAAAATTTGACATGAGATGTCACAAGCTCAGTTAAAACTACGAAAATATACTAAATCGATTTATTTATTAATGTTTCACTTTAAAAAAAATTACGTTTAAAATATTATTCAATGATGGTGAATTTATAAAGAGGTGCTCCTAAAGTCCTATTTTCTTCATTCTCTTTAAAAAAAACTAAACTACAACTATAAAGTAAAATTAATAATTTTCATTAACATGTTATTTGAAAAATGGTAAGACATTTGATGCTTCTTCATAAAAAAATAGTTTATTTATTGCATTATTTAATTAAAAATATATTTATATTCAAATATTTGTGAGACAAATCCTAAATTTTATATTATTCAATTTGATATAGTTATTATAAGTAATCATATACATAAAATCCCTATTTTTTTGGAGTTCTAGAGTCCAAAATCTCAACTTTATATTATAATCCAATATAATGGTTCAGGTTTTATGTTTCTAATAATTTAAAAACTAAAATAACAAACTGCATGATATAAATGTGTGTTATGGTGTTATATCATTAATGTTCAGCGAGTTGAATATTTAAGTGTTCTACAACGTGAATACGTATGTTCTTCAAATTGATCATTTCTATAAAATCATATGTTCTACAATGTTCAACTTGTCAAATGTATGCGATTTGCAAGATATTTATTAAAATAGTGATATTTGTAGAACATGATTCACATTATAATACGTTTTACAAAAAATTTTATACTATTTTACTTGCAGAACATATATGGACTCCCGTACTCAACTAAAAACAAAGACTCAATAGAAGTTAACTCATATATATATATATATATATATAAGAAACTTGAAAAACTATAGAGTTCAATATTTTGAAAAAAATATATTTAAGATTAGCAATAATAAATTTACAAAAAAATATTTAGTGTTGGAAAATATTGTACAACTATTTTGAATTATTTGAAAAAGGTTAAAATTATAATATATTATACTATTTGATGTAATCCATGTTATGCTATCTAAATAAAAAAATTAATATTAATCGATATTTTGAAAGGATTAATAAGTTCAACTAATATTTAAAAAAAATCATCAAATTGAAACTATTTAATACAATGTTATCAAGTTACTATAAAAAGAAATATTAGAATATAAACGAAAGTAACTTCAAAATGATTTGAATGATGATATTAGTACAAATTTATCTTCAGATTCTTGGGAAAAAAATTCTGAATATCAGTAATTAGTCTTTACGATATATGAATTATTTTTATGGCACATCCATGACTAATGCTGTGTTGAGTAAAAATAGATATTGTTTGATTGTCAGTGCTACTTCGATTACGATATATAAATAATTGTAATTTATTTATTAGATAATTATAATTTTTGAATACTCATAAAATACATGTTATTTAAGTAATTTACTAAATAACAATTAGATATAATAATGATCAAGATATCTAGCATATAAATAAATGAGACCAACATAATTTACTCGAAAATATAATAAATAATAATTTACATACATACACACACATGTGACTTTATCTTTACCAATATTAAAGATTCAATTTTAATGGTGTATTTCAGAGTTATTGATATATATACTAGAAGAAAATAATAAAAGTCTTTTATGTTCTGAAAATAAGAATGATCAATTAAATTTAAGTTTTCTTTCAATGTGTTAAAACTAAATAATTTATGTCAATTTTAATTTATGAATTGACAATTATCTAATATCTTATAAAATTAATTTTGTATAATAGAGAGGATTAAAAGTTAAGTACACGACCAAGATCAACTTTAGTTAATGAATTAAGACATTAGCAGATATTAGAAATGATATTAAATCAACATAAACATTGAATTAAAAAGATAACATTTTTCGTAAAAAATAGACTATTAATTGTAGTGTAAATTCTACTTTGTTGGATATTACAATTGCAGGTGTTGACTACTTTAATTATGCATTACTAAACCTTTTTAATTAAGCAAGCTAACTGTAAATTAGAAATGATTTTAGTAATAAAATATCTCATTACTCTGGATTTATTTGACTAAAACTCAAAAAATTTATTCGACTCTGCAATATATATATATATATATATATGTGTGTGTTAATTTTTAGTTTCTTTTTATAAACATATTGACAATATTTGATCGATTAACTTCAATCTTTTCCTTTCATTTATTAATTACAAATTACACGATACAAACAAGAAAATATGTATTATGATTAATGAGATATATTAAAAACGTTATGAACTTATCAATGTTTTACATGAAAATTATATACATTGATATATACTCAACTTATATTTGATATGTTTTAGTCGTTATATAATATTTATCAATAAGAAAACGATCAAGAATTTTACTAATATAATTATATGGTGCACAAAAAAATATATAAAAGACCGTATTTCGCATAGTTATTGTGCTAGTTTTCATGTTTCATATTTTAAGGGAGTTTTAAAATAAGTGTCTAATCACAAACGTGGAGTTACTTGTTATGTTTTAAGATCACTTAAGCACTTAAAATGGAATCTTTCATACAATTAAAACCTACCTGTTATTCTTTAAAATTACAATTAAGGAGATCCGAAAAGAACATGGAGCATATTGAGCGACTTAATATATATGGGGTAAGTTGATGACTAAAATCACATGGATGCATGTGACAAAACTGTAGTGTTGAAACAACTTACAGATCATGAATCTGTAAAAGGACATGTATCGAATATCTGCATACGTATATAATGTTAGCTAAACACCCTACCAAAACGAGAACAAGTGGTCCTCTATTCACCACATCACAATGTTTGAACTCCACAATCGATCAAGCCCTTTTGAACTTTAAGGCATCCTCCAGGCGGTGGAGGTGGCGATGGCGATGGCGATCTTTTATTGGTCGTAACCGGACACGTAGTGCATTAGGAGCAGTAGAAATGAACAAAGTATGAAACTGATAAAGACTTAACAAAGGTCATGTCGTCTGAAAAATAGTGGGACTTATGTTGGAGACTAGTCTTTCAAGGAATATAAACTGGTTAATACTATTAATACTTATGGTACGATCAGAGCGGACCCCTAACTATTTTGGAGTGGAGGACAAAGACAAGTAAAATATGCTGTACAATGCAAACCATAAACTCTACATGTTTCTGATATATGTGGATCAATGTAAATCACATGTGTGCTTAATGGGATGTATATGTATTGATGCACTTACAAATTCAGCACATGCAAGAGATCCAAGTTGTTGCTTGCTGTACCAATTTTGGTTGATTTAGAGTGTTAGACAACGATACACAATCTTATTAGCAAAACATAACAAACAAAACTTGTAATGAATTATCATAATCTAGTTTGTTTAAAAAATGTTACAAGTAACTTATTATAAGTAGCTTATACGGTAAGAGTGTAAGTTAAAAAAAATGAATGTATTTTTGCCATAACATTGTGTTATAAGTGGAGTACCACGATACTTTAACTTGTTTGGTGTGAAATAATGATAAAGACAGTACGTGTCCTTGTTATCAAGAGTGAAAAACTCTCTAGACTAATGGTTTCAGATAGGTAAGTGTTAGAAAATTAGGATTTTAGAGCTTAATTTAATTATGTTCTTGATGTTAATCCTAAAATCTAATGATTGGAAATTGTTCAATGATATTTGAACTTAAATTTTCATGTATGGTTTTAAGAATTTTCTTAATGAAATCCATATGAAATGAGAGTTGAAAGTAGCTTGGAAAAGCTTGGAAAAATTTGAGAACGTTTGTCCCACATTGAAATAAATAAAGGGGGTTGTGTGCTTTATATGGTATTACCCACATGAGTAGTATACAACTACTAAGCTGTGTGATGGTTCATTGTGTTGTTGTGTGCTTCACGCGCGCACACACGCGCGCCCCGCCACGCACCGCCACGCACCGGACCGGGTCGGGTCGGGTCGAAGGGCGATTTGGGCGAATGTCTCGGCGTCTCGCGTACGCGAGGCGACCTGGGCGAGGATTTTATTTATTTGAGAATTATTTTAATTCGAATTTATTTATCGGTGACTGGATTATTGGGCTAGGTACTGAAATAGGCTAAGTCACTTTGTTAGTGGGCTTAGTCTAAATATATTGAACCTGCAAATAATCTGATCTGTAACAAGTTCTGATAACAGAATCAGAACTTAAGAACTGATGAATAAAATCAGAACTTAACAAGTTCTGATTATCAGAATCAGAACTTAAGTACTGATGAATCAAATCAGAACTTAACTTAAGTTCTGATAATAATGTGGGTGTTAATGTGAAAAGCTGTTACAAATAATTTAAATTCAAAAGCTGATCAGTTTTGATTTTTTCATTAATGAATTCAAAATCTGATCAGTTTTGATTTTTTCATTAATGAAGCAGTTTAATTCAGACATTAAGAGTGTGGACAGTTTCATTTTTCCTCTCCTATAAATAGAGACTAAACTGAATGAATAAAATAACACACACTACATTCTCTTCTCTTCTCTTCAACCTCTCTGCATTTCTCTCCCACAAGTCCTGAAGTGCTGATATTTTCCGGCGACTGAGGTGCTGGTCGAAGTGGAGCTTTTGTTGCTGCTGTTAACATAAACTCCGAGCTGTTTTATCCTGGTGGAGATATTGTGCGCATCCCAAACGCAGCAGGTAGGGGCAATATTCTCTTCAAGAGCAGCCAGGACTTCGAGCAAGGCCTGGTGACTCAGCTGTGATCATTTTTTCTTGGCATTTTGTATCTGTGAACCTGTATTTCATTAACTGTTAAAAGCTATGGTTTCGGGTACATCTTTCTTTCTCTCTACGTTATTTCAGTTACTGATTTTGTTTACCTGCATGTTTTGTTTTGTTAACTGTGGTCTTGGCCTAAACTTGTTAAATTCTTTATACACTTGCTTCTATGTTGCTATATTTGTTAGTGAGTTTTACAACATTCTTGAAGAGAATATAAGTTATATAGAATTTAGCATAATGGTTAACGAAAGTGAGGTTATCGTTGGTGGTGGTAGCAGTTCGGGTGCAACTGCTGGGGCCATTGATTGGACCACCTATAGTTTCCCACAGGCTGTTGAACTAACCGGTTTACCGGAGAAATTCAACGGTGGCATTGGCTTTTCTCGCTGGCAGAAAAGGATGAAGTTGTGGCTGACTATAAAGGGTCTGTGGCCGGTTGTGGAATATGAGAAACCAGTAGTGGATCAAGAGAAGGCTGACACAGTTAAGGCTTTTGCGAAGTGGGCTGAGAAGGATGGAGTGGCTAGAGCGGCCATTCTGGCGGCACTAACAAACACTTTGTTTGATGTCTATTCTTCTGATGCCTACTCTGCAAAACTCTTATGGGAGAAGCTGGACCAGACACATAATACTGACTCACAAGGTCTAGAAAAGTATTCTGTGGCAAGGTTCCTCAAGTTCAAGCTGGTGGACAATAAGTCCATGACTGAGCAGGTGCATGAGTTCGAGATGATAGTGCATGCTTTGAAGGAGTCTGGAATGAATCTCCCGGAGAAGTTCAAGGTGATGAGTGTGATTGAAAAACTCCCGAAGTCTTGGGAAGAGTTCTCTCTCTCCCTGAAAAGACAGAAAAGAGAGATCACCTGGACCAACCTTATGCTGGACATCTCGGTACAAGAACAACACAAGTCCAAACAGGGACATGTGATGCCAACTGAACACGGTACCTCGAAGGTAAACATAGCAACTGTAGGACAAAAGAGGAAGGCTTTTGCTAAGAAAGCTAATAGTAATAAACCTAAGAGTGACAAGGACAAGGCCAAGAAACCCAAGGCAAACAAACCATGCTGGTCTTGTGGGCAGGTTGGGCACTGGAGTAAGGACTACCCTACGAAGAAAGCGAAGAAAACCGAGGTAGCGCAAGCAAATGTTGTGCTTGGAACCGCAAGTGGGCCTGTAGTGAACATGGTCGTTGGTGAGGCTACGGCTTCTGAAACCGACGTTGACCGGTATGTATCCTACAACCCTGTGATATTTTCTACCTATCTGTCAAATGAATGGTTGATAGATACTGGAGCTAATGTACATATTTGTGCTGATATTAGTTTATTTGTATCTTATCAACAGAGTCATAGCCTGACTGTGAAGATGGGGAATGCTAGTGTTGCTCAAGTACATGGAGTTGGAAACATGGATCTGAAGTTCCCTTCAGGACGTATTCTATCTCTGACGAGAGTGCATCATGTTCCCAACATGCGTAGAAATATAATAAGTGGAAGCTGTTTAGTTTCTAGTGGTTTTGAAATTTCGTTCAAGTGTAATAAAGTAGTTCTTATTCACACTGGTACATTCTTTGGCAAGGGTTACTTGTCAAATGGTTTATTTGTTATTAATGCGGATCCCGTTTTGGGAAATTTGAATAATAATGTTATTCCTACTGTTAACTGTATTGAGTCCTCAAATATATGGCATGCTAGACTAGGTCATTTAAACTTTGGTGCTCTTAAGAACATGATGAACTTAGAGTTGATTCCAAAATATACCATAGAAAAGAATTCTAAATGTCAAGTATGTGTGTCTGCTAAACAGATAAGGAAACCTTTTCATAACGTTGTTAGGGATTCAGACTTATTAGATTTAGTACACACTGATATTTGTGAATTTGGTGGTGTGTTGACCAAGGACCAGTTTAGATACTTCATTACTTTTATAGATGATAGTAGTAGATACTGTTATGTTTATTTACTTAGACATAAGAATGAAGCACTTAGTAAATTCATTATATATAAAACTGAAGTAGAAAAACAAACTAGTAAGTTACTTAAAAGATTGAGATCTGATAGAGGTGGTGAGTATACGAGTAATGCTTTTAATGAATTTTGTGCAAACAATGGTATAGTTCATGAAGTTACTCCACCATACACACCTGAGTCTAATGGGGTTGCTGAGCGAAAGAACAGAACATTTAAAGATATTATTAATAGTATGCTTATTAACTCTGGGTTGCCTAAATACATGTGGGAGGAGGCTCTAAATACGGCTTGCCATATTTTGAATAGAGTCCCTATGAAACACATGGATAAAACACCCTTGGAGTTATGGAAAGGAAGGATGACTAGTCTTAAGTATCTTCGTGTGTGGGGGTGCCTTGCTAAGGTACTTGTTCCTGAACACAAGAGAAAGAAACTAGGTCCAAAGACTGTTGACTGTATCTTTCTGGGCTATCTTGAGACCACTACAGCTATGAGATTTTTAGTGTTAAAATCTGACATAGATGGTATAGTGGCAAACACGATAGTTGAATTTCGAGATGCGACATTCTTTGAGGATGTCTACCCTATGAAGACTGGAATACCTGAAACGACTTCTGAGGAAGATCCTACTCATACATCAAGTTCTATTCCTGATTATGTGGAAAAGATGACAAATGTGGGGGCGGAACCTAGTAGTAGCTCTATTCCTAAGGAACTAGAGGAACCAAGGAGAAGTAAGCGTGCAAAGATAGTCAAGGATTTTAGAGGTGATTTCATCACTTACAATATCGAGGACGAAGCTTTAACTTTCCGACAAGCTATGGATTCTTCTGAGTCAAGGCACTGGAAGGGCGCTGTCAAGAGTGAAATTGACTCTATTATTTCTAATGGAACATGGGAGCTGGTTGATCTCCCTCCTGGGTGTTCTACTATTGGGTGCAAATGGGTCTTTAAAAGGAAGTTGAACCCTGACGGCTCAATAGATAAGTACAAAGCTAGACTGGTAGCTAAGGGTTTTAAGCAAAAGGAAGGAATTGATTATTTTGATACATACTCTCCGGTTGCAAGAATGGTAACAATCCGAATGCTTATAGCATTGGCTTCAGTCCATGGTCTTATCATCCATCAGATGGATGTAAAGACGGCTTTTCTTCATGGTGAACTTGAAGAAGAGATTTATATGGATCAGCCTGATGGATTTGTTGTATCAGGCAATGAAAGGAAAGTATGTAAGTTGATCAAGTCCATTTATGGCTTGAAACAAGCTCCCAGAGATTGGCATAAAAAGTTTGATGAAACTATATTGCCTTTCAGTTATAAGATTAATGAAAGTGATAAGTGTGTCTACACTAAAGTTAAAGGTAATGAGTGTATTATTTTGTGCCTATATATGGATGACATTTTATTGTTTGGAACCAATATTGAGATTATTAACGAGACTAAAGAATTCTTGAAAAGACATTTTGAAATGAAGGATATGGGTGAGGCAAGTGTGATTCTTGGAATCAAACTGGTTCAGTCCACTGAAGGAATAACCTTGACTCAATCTCATTATATAGAGAAATCTATACTTGAGAAATATGGTTATTCACAGTGTAGAATCGCTAGTACACCTTATGATTCAAAAGTTTCCCTTGTCAAGAATACTTCAGGAGTGCATGTGTCACAGTTAAGGTATTCTCAGATTATTGGGAGCTTGTAGTATCTTGCTAACTGTACTAGACCAGATATTTCATATTCTGTGTCTAAATTGGCTAGATATACAAGCTGTCCAAACAGAACTCATTGGGATGCTCTTGATAGAGTACTTAGATATCTAAAAGGCACAATATACCTTAGTTTACACTACAGGAGATTTCCTGGTGTGCTTGAAGGGTACAGTGATGCAAGTTGGATAGCTAAGAAGTCTGGTTCCAATGGAGTGACTGGATACGTGTTCACCTTGGCTGGTGGAGCAATATCCTGGAAGTCAAGCAGACAGACTATTGTTACTCGGTCTACTTTTGAGGCTGAGTTGTGTGCACTTGACGCCACAGGGACGGAGGCTGAATGATTACACGGACTTATGTCTGCAATACCTGTAGTAAGCAGACCGCTTCCTGCTATTGCTATTCACTGTGATAGTCGAACAACTATCGACAAGATTAGCAGTAAAAAGCATAATGCTAAAACTAAGAGACACATCCAAGTTAGACTCAAGTCTATAAGGGGTTTAGTGACTGATAGGATCATAGCTATAGAGTTCATAGGAACTCAGAATAATATAGCTGATCCTCTTACTAAAGGACTGGAACCTGCAGTGGTCCTTAAGTCAAGGTTGGGGATGGGATTGTCAACCCATCATAATTCATCAACAGTGCGAACCCAATACACATGAGAGGAGATCCCTCGAAGTGTATTCAATGGGTAATAACAAGCTGTAAGGATGAGTTGGTAGTACCTTTGCTACATAGATGATACTATAGTATCTGAGTCTATCCCCTGTAAACCTAGAAGGTACTGACATTGCCAGAAAAGCAAGAGTGTTAAAACTCTGAATGGGATCAAGTCATTTGACGAGATAGAGGCAGTATATCTCTGGAGATGCCCAGCTAAGCGAATGTAATTGTGTGGTCGCAATTAGAGGATAGGGTTAATCCTTGAAGCATTCGACGAACAGGATCGAGACATGACCATTAATGTCTCAAAGCCGTAGATTGGCACCATAACCTTTGACTTGTCGTCGTCTATGGAATATGGTTATACTAAACGGATTAAGATTCAAGGTGAAACATTCCATCTGAGTCCGATAGCCATTGAAGTAGAGGAATTAGGAGGGTTCAAACCCGGAAGGGTACCGACTCTGAAAAACAAGTCATGATGGGAAATTGATCACATTTCTGCATGGATTTGTGGGGGATTGTTAGAAAATTAGGATTTTAGAGCTTAATTTAATTATGTTCTTGATGTTAATCCTAAAATCTAATGATTCGAAATTGTTCAATGATATTTGAACTTAAATTTTCATGTATGGTTTTAAGAATTTTCTTAATGAAATCCATATGAAATGAGAGTTGAAAGTAGCTTGGAAAAGCTTGGAAAAATTTGAGAATGTTTGTCCCACATTGAAATAAATAAAGGGGGTTGTGTGCTTTATATGGTATTACCCACATGAGTAGTATACAACTACTAAGGTGTGTGATGGTCCATTGTGTTGTTGTGTGCTTCACGCGCGCACACACGCGCGCCCCGCCCCGCCACGCACCGCCACGCATCGGACCGGGTCGGGTCGGGTCGAAGGGCGATTTGGGCGAATGTCTCGACATCTCGCGTACGCGAGGCGACCTGGGCGAGGATTTTATTTATTTGAGAATTATTTTAATTCGAATTTATTTATCGGTGACTGGATTATTGGGCTAGGTACTGAAATAGGCTAAGTCACTTTGTTAGTGGGCTTAGTCTAAATATATTGAACCTGCAAATAATCTGATCTGTAACAAGTTCTGATAACAGAATCAGAACTTAAGAACTGATGAATAAAATCAGAACTTAACAAGTTCTGATTATCGATATCATAACTTAAGTACTGATGAATCAAATCAGAACTTAACTTAAGTTCTGATAATAATGTGGGTGTTAATGTGAAAAGCTGTTATAAATAATTTAAATTCAAAAGCTGATCAGTTTTGATTTTTTCATTAATGAATTCAAAATCTGATCAGTTTTGATTTTTTCATTAATGAAGCAGTTTAATTCAGACATTAAGAGTGTGGACAGTTTCATTTTTCCTCTCCTATAAATAGAGACTAAACTGAATTAATAAAATAACACATACTACATTCTCTTCTCTTCTCTTCAACCTCTCTGCATTTCTCTCCCACAAGTCCTGAAGTGCTGATATTTTCCGGCGACTGAGGTGCTGGTCGAAGTGGAGCTTTTGTTGTTGCTGTTAACATAAACTCCGAGCTGTTTTATCCTGGTGGAGATATTGTGCGCATCCCAAACGCAGCAGGTAGGGGAAATATTCTCTTCAAGAGCAGCCAGGACTTCGAGCAAGGCCTGGTGACTCAGCTGTGATCATTTTTTGTTGGTATTTTGTATCTGTGAACCTGTATTTCATTCACTGTTAAAAGCTATGGTTTCGGGTACATCTTTCTTTCTCTCTACGTTATTTCAGTTACTGATTTTGTTTACCTGCATGTTTTGTTTTGTTAACTGTGGTCTTGGCCTAAACTTGTTAAATTCTTTATACACTTGCTTCTATGTTGCTATATTTGTTAGTGAGTTTTACAACATTCTTGAAGAGAATATAAGTTATATAGAATTTAGCATAATGGTTAACGAAAGTGAGGTTATCGTTGGTGGTGGTAGCAGTTCGGGTGCAACTGCTGGGGCCATTGATTGGACCACATATAGTTTCCCACAGGCTGTTGAACTAACCGGTTTACCGGAGAAATTCAACGGTGGCATTGGCTTTTCTCGCTGGCAGAAAAGGATGAAGTTGTGGCTGACTATAAAGGGTCTGTGGCCGGTTGTGGAATATGAGAAACCAGTAGTGGATCAAGAGAAGGCTGACACAGTTAAGGCTTTTGCGAAGTGGGCTGAGAAGGATGGAGTGGCTAGAGTGGCCATTCTGGCGGCACTAACAAACACTTTGTTTGATGTCTATTCTTCTGATGCCTACTCTGCAAAACTCTTATGGGAGAAGCTGGACCAGACACATAATACTGACTCACAAGGTCTAGAAAAGTATTCTGTGGCAAGGTTCCTCGAGTTCAAGATGGTGGACAATAAGTCCATGACTGAGCAGGTGCATGAGTTCGAGATGATAGTGCATGCTTTGAAGGAGTCTGGAATGAATCTCCCGGAGAAGTTCAAGGTGATGAGTGTGATTGAAAAACTCCCGAAGTCTTGGGAAGAGTTCTCTCTCTCCCTGAAAAGACAGAAAGGAGAGATCACCTGGACCAACCTTATGCTGGACATCTCGGTGCAAGAACAGCACAAGTCCAAACAGGGACATGTGATGCCAACTGAAAACGGTACCTCGAAGGTAAACATAGCAACTGTAGGACAAAAGAGGAAGGCTTTTGCTAAGAAAGCTAATAGTAATAAACCTAAGAGTGACAAGGACAAGGCCAAGAAACCCAAGGCAAACAAACCATGCTGGTCTTGTGGACAGGTTGGGCACTGGAGTAAGGACTGCCCTACGAAGAAAGCGAAGAAAACCGAGGTAGCGCAAGCAAATGTTGTGCTTGGAACCGCAAGTGGGCCTGTAGTGAACATGGTCGTTGGTGAGGCTACGGCTTCTGAAACCGACATTGACCGGTATGTATCCTACAACCCTGTGATATTTTCTACCTATCTGTCAAATGAATGGTTCATAGATACTGGAGCTAATGTACATATTTGTGATGATATTAGTTTATTTGTATCTTATCAACAGAGTCATAGCCTGACTGTGAAGATGGGGAATGCTAGTGTTGCTCAAGTACATGGAGTTGGAAACATGGATCTGAAGTTCCCTTCAGGACGTATTCTATCTCTGACGAGAGTGCATCATGTTCCCAACATGCGTAGAAATATAATAAGTGGAAGCTGTTTAGTTTCTAGTGGTTTTGAAATTTCGTTCAAGTGTAATAAAGTAGTTCTTATTCACACTGGTACATTCTTTGGCAAGGGTTACTTGTCAAATGGTTTATTTGTTATTAATGCGGATCCCGTTTTGGGAAATTTGAATAATAATGTTATTCCTACTGTTAACTGTATTGAGTCCTCAAATATTTGGCATGCTAGACTAGGTCATTTAAACTTTGGTGCTCTTAAGAACATGATGAACTTAGAGTTGATTCCAAAATATACCATAGAAAAGAATTCTAAATGTCAAGTATGTGTGTCTGCTAAACAGATAAGGAAACCTTTTCATAACGTTGTTAGGGATTCAGACTTGTTAGATTTAGTACACACTGATATTTATGAATTTGGTGGTGTGTTGACCAAGGACCAGTTTAGATACTTCATTACTTTTATAGATGATAGTAGTAGATACTGTTATGTTTATTTACTTAGACATAAGGATGAAGCACTTAGTAAATTCATTATATATAAAACTGAAGTAGAAAAATAAACTAGTAAGTTACTTAAAAGATTGAGATCTGATAGAGGTGGTGAGTATACGAGTAATGCTTTTAATGAATTTTGTGCAAACAATGACATAGTTCATGAAGTTACTCCACCATACACACCTGAGTCTAATGGGGTTGCTGAGCGAAAGAACAGAACATTTAAAGATATGATTAATAGTATGCTTATTAACTCTGGGTTGCCTAAATACATGTGGGAGGAGGCTCTAAATACGGCTTGCCATATTTTGAATAGAGTCCCTCTGAAACACATGGATAAAACACCCTTGGAGTTATGGAAAGGCAGGATGACTAGTCTTAAGTATCTTCGTGTGTGGGGGTGCCTTACTAAGGTACTTGTTCCTGAACACAAGAGAAAGAAACTAGGTCCAAAGACTGTTGACTGTATCTTTCTGGGCTATCTTGAGACCACTACAGCTATGAGATTTTTAGTGTTAAAATCTGACATAGATGGTATAGTGGCAAACACGATAGTTGAATTTCGAGATGCGACATTCTTTGAGGATGTCTACCCTATGAAGACTGGAATACCTGAAACGACTTCTGAGGAAGATCCTACTCATACATCAAGTTCTATTCCTGATTATGTGGAAAAGATGACAAATATGGGGGCGGAACCTAGTAGTAGCTCTATTCCTAAGGAACTAGAGGAACCAAGGAGAAGTAAGCGTGCAAAGGTAGTCAAGGATTTTGGAGGTGATTTCATCACTTACAATATCGAGGACGAACCTTTAACTTTCCGGCAAGCTATGGATTCTTCTGAGTCAAGGCACTGGAAGGGCGCTGTCAAGAGTGAAATTGACTCTATTGTTTCTTATGGAACATGGGAGTTGGTTGATCTCCCTCCTGGGTGTTCTACTATTGGGTGCAAATGGGTCTTTAAAAGGAAGTTGAACCCTGACGGCTCAATAGATAAGTACAAAGCTAGACTGGTAGCTAAGGGTTTTAAGCAAAAGGAAGGAATTGATTATTTTGATACATACTCTTCGGTTGCAAGAATGGTAACAATCTGAATGCTTATAGCATTGGCTTCAGTCCATGGTCTTATCATCCATCAGATGGATGTAAAGACGGCTTTTCTTCATGGTGAACTTGAAGAAGAGATTTATATGGATCAGCGTGATGGATTTGTTGCATCAGGCAATGAAAGGAAAGTATGTAAGTTGATCAAGTCCATTTATGGCTTGAAACAAGATCCCAGAGATTGGCATAAAAAGTTTGATGAAACTATATTGCCTTTCAGTTATAAGATTAATGAAAGTGATAAGTGTGTCTACACTAAAGTTAAAGGTAATGAGTGTATTATTTTGTGCCTATATGTGGATGACATTTTATTGTTTGGAACCAATATTGAGATTATTAACGAGACTAAAGAATTCTTGAAAAGACATTTTGAAATGAAGGATATGGGTGAGGCAAGTGTGATTCTTGGAATCAAACTGGTTCAGTCCACTGAAGGAATAACCTTGACTCAATCTCATTATATAGAGAAATCTATACTTGAGAAATATGGTTATTCACAGTGTAGAATCGCTAGTACACCTTATGATTCGAAAGTTTCCCTTGTCAAGAATACTTCAGGATTGCCTGTGTCTCAGTTAAGGTATTCTCAGATTATTGGGAGCTTGTAGTATCTTGCTAACTGTACTAGACCAGATATTTCATATTCTGTGTCTAAATTGGCTAGATATACAAGCTGTCCAAACAGAACTCATTGGGATGCTCTTGATAGAGTACTTAGATATCTAAAAGGCACAATATACCTTAGTTTACACTACAGGAGATTTCCTGGTGTGCTTGAAGGGTACAGTGATGCAAGTTGGATAGCTAAGAAGTCTGGTTCCAATGGAGTGACTGGATACGTGTTCACCTTGGCTGGTGGAGCAATATCCTGGAAGTCAAGCAGACAGACTATTGTTACTCGGTCTACTTTTGAGGCTGAGTTGTGTGCACTTGACGCCACAGGGACGGAGGCTGAATGGTTACACGGACTTATGTCTGCAATACCTGTAGTAAGCAGACCGCTTCCTGCTATTGCTATTCACTGTGATAGTCGAACAACTATCGACAAGATTAGCAGTAAAAAGCATAATGCTAAAACTAAGAGACACATCCAAGTTAGACTCAAGTCTATAAGGGGTTTAGTGACTGATAGGATCATAGCTATAGAGTTCATAGGAACTCAGAATAATATAGCTGATCCTCTTACTAAAGGACTGGAACCTGCAGTGGTCCTTAAGTCAAGGTTGGGGATGGGATTGTCAACCCATCATAATTCATCAACAGTGGGAACCCAATACACATGAGAGGAGATCCCTCGAAGTGTATTCAATGGGTAATAACAAGCTGTAAGGATGAGTTGGTAGTACCTTTGCTACATAGATGATACTATAGTATCTGAGTCTATCCCCTGTAAACCTAGAAGGTACTGATACTGCCAGAAAAGCAAGAGTGTTAAAACTCTGAATGGGATCAAGTCATTTGACGAGATAGAGGCAGTATATCTCTGGAGATGCCCAGCTAAGCGAATGTAATTGTGTGGTCGCAATTAGAGGATAGGGTTAATCCTTGAAGCATTCGACGAACAGGATCGAGACATGACCATTAATGTCTCAAAGCCGTAGATTGGCACCATAACCTTTGACTTGTCGTCGTCTATGGAATATGGTTATACTAAACGGATTAAGATTCAAGGTGAAACATTCCATCTGAGTCCGATAGCCATTGAAGTAGAGGAATTAGGAGGGTTCAAACCCGGAAGGGTACCGACTCTGAAAAACAAGTCATGATGGGAAATTGATCACATTTCTGTATGGATTTGTGGGGGATTGTTAGAAAATTAGGATTTTAGAGCTTAATTTAATTATGTTCTTGATGTTAATCCTAAAATCTAATGATTGGAAATTGTTCAATGATATTTGAACTTAAATTTTCATGTATGGTTTTAAGAATTTTCTTAATGAAATCCATATGAAATGAGAGTTGAAAGTAGCTTGGAAAAGCTTGGAAAAATTTGAGAATGTTTGTCCCACATTGAAATAAATAAAGGGGGTTGTGTGCTTTATATGGTATTACCCACATGAGTAGTATACAACTACTAAGGTGTGTGATGGTCCATTGTGTTGTTGTGTGCTTCACGCGCGCACACACGCGCGCCCCGCCCCGCCACGCACCGCCACGCACCGGACCGGGTCGGGTCGGGTCGAAGGGCGATTTGGGCGAATGTCTCGGCGTCTCGCGTACGCGAGGCGACCTGGGCGAGGATTTTATTTATTTGAGAATTATTTTAATTCGAATTTATTTATCGGTGACTGGATTATTGGGCTAGGTACTGAAATAGGCTAAATCACTTTGTTAGTGGGCTTAGTCTAAATATATTGAACCTGCAAATAATCTTATCTGTAACAAGTTCTGATAACAAAATCAGAACTTAAGAACTGATGAATAAAATCAGAACTTAACAAGTTCTGATTATCAGAATCAGAACTTAAGTTAATGTGAAAAGCTGTTACAAATAATTTAAATTCAAAAGCTGATCAGTTTTGATTTTTTCATTAATGAATTCAAAATCTGATCAGTTTTGATTTTTTCATTAATGAAGCAGTTTAATTCAGACATTAAGAGTGTGGACGGTTTCATTTTTCCTCTCCTATAAATAGAGACTAAACTGAATGAATAAAATAACACACACTACATTCTCTTCTCTTCTCTTCAACCTCTCTGCATTTCTCTCCCACAAGTCCTGAAGTGCTGATATTTTCCGGCGACTGAGGTGCTGGTCGAAGTGGAGCTTTTGTTGCTGCTGTTAACATAAACTCCGAGCTGTTTTATCCTGGTGGAGATATTGTGCGCATCCCAAACGCAGCAAGTAGGGGCAATATTCTCTTCAAGAGCAGCCAGGACTTCGAGCAAGGCCTGGTGACTCAGCTGTGATCATTTTTTCTTGGCATTTTGTATCTGTGAACCTGTATTTCATTAACTGTTAAAAGCTATGGTTTCGGGTACATCTTTCTTTCTCTCTACGTTATTTCAGTTACTGATTTTGTTTACCTGCATGTTTTGTTTTGTTAACTGCGGTCTTGGCCTAAACTTGTTAAATTCTTTATACACTTACTTCTATGTTGCTATATTTGTTAGTGAGTTTAGAACAGTAAGTAAGTACCCTTGGCTGTTGAACACTTGGTGCTAACTGCTAAACATTTTAGACCTTGTTTGCCGTAATCCGAAATTTGACATCTTAAGATAGATAGATGTTCTTAAATATGTTGCTCAACAACAGTAGAATGAATAAAGGATAGAGAGACTCAGTAATTGCTATGTCGGACCTGTGTGGGAAACCAGTCGGTAGTACAGGTACTGTTTTGCATTCGATCTCATCATCCATTCCAGAATGATTATATGTTTACAGCATCATACACTATACACTATGTATAGTGCACTATCAATACTACTAAATGTATGGAAACAAGTCGTTCATATTTCAACATTCAATTTGGGTACAATAACAAGGCCAAACAAATACTCCCTCTGTCCCTCCCATTTGTTTACACTTTCCTTTTTGGGATGTCCCTTCCAATTGTTTACATTTCAAAATTTTCCAAAAATAGTAAAGTTTTTATAATTTTTAAATTAACTACATCCACTACTTTCCTCCACTATACCCACTTTATACATATAATATTAATCGGTTCCACTACTTTACTCACTTTTTCAACTTTTCTCCACTACTTTATCATTTTTTTTAAACTCCGCGCCCCACCCAAATGTAAACATTTGGGAGGGACGGAGGGAGTAATAAAGTTGATTTGCGGGTGTTTTCCTGTTTTTATTATCCTTTAGAGTATCTCCTGTCCGATTTGGTTAGACTAGATGAAAAAAGAAAATGTATTATTGTAGTGTCGAGTTGTGTATTGAAATTGCATTTTAATATAAAATGTGACCCAATGCAAAATTAACTTTTATTTCCGTTTTATATTCCTCTTATTTTTTAGTAGATGGTTAAAATTCCGTAACCCTTTGTTTAAATTTTTTTTTATCGTAAATAACCGCAGCCGCTAGCCGGGTGCGCACTGGATAAATCCTAGCAATAACTTGCAAACCACGTAAGCCAAAGTAAACCCCATTTAAGCGACAGACTTTGGCTCATGAGATATAATCATAAATTATCTTCCCGTACGATTCGAACATGTAGTTATCTGCAACATAAAACTGGTATATGAATGTGTTTGATTTTAGAAACATAGCTTAAAGATACATTTATGCTATTTGACCATATTACTTTTTTAAAATCTTTGTAAACAAGTGTAAATACGAAAATTATATCCTAGTATAATGAGAATATTTAGTTGGCTGTACTACCCTATAAAGCATATGAATATAATCATCAATACTTAAAATTATCCGGTCTTTGTTGTAAATGTGGTAAAGACAACTAAACTAAAACTATTTTGATTATGAAACTAAATAGTAGACCTAATCTACTACTAAATAAATCAGAAAAAATAATTACCCAATACTAAATAAATAATGAGACATAAAGCATACAGATGGTTAAACATAATTAATGGTCAACCTTTTATGATATTTGTTGCAATGGTGGCAATAAGAACTAAACTAAAATCAATTTAATAATGAAACAAACACCCAATACTAAATAGATATAAGGAGAAATAATCTTAATAAGAATAAATCAGGAGATATAAATATCCAATACTAAATAAATAATGAGATATAAATATACACATTATTAGATAAAAAAATCAATGGTTAAGATTATTTAGTATATGTTGCAAATGTGAAAGGGAGAACTAAGTTAAAACCATATTAATTATGAAACAAATACCAGACATTAAATAGATTAGGAGACAATTTAATACTAAATACACTAAAAGATATAATTATGCAATACTAAATAAATGAGGAGGCTTAATTATTAACAATTATATATAACAAATAAAGGTGCCGATGAGAAAAAGGTGAAGAAAACAAAATTAGCAAAAAAATTTAAAAATAACTAATTATTAAAACAATGAGGAACAATAAGAAAATTTAGAAAAAAACACATTTTATCAACATTATAATTAAAATTACATATATAAAAAAAATAGTAGAAAAATATATATACATAACAAACAAATAATTTACTAATCATACAATGGACCACTAACAAAGATACAAACTATTATTTTAACAAAATACACTAACTTTGTTTAATTAAGCTAGTATATATGATACTAATAACAAAAGTTTCATGACAATTGGCTCAAACATAAATGACAAATAATTAGGGACAGGGATATTGAATTACAAATGGCTATAATTAGACAATCTACTTGTGCATTGTGCATGGAGTTCATTTTACTAAGCCAATCTCTGAGAATTAAATAGACTGATTTGAGCTAGTTAAAAGGCCAGTAAGAGCAGTCATTGCTAGTACTTGCATTTCCAAAGCAGCAATATAATCACTAACTTCATCTAGCAGATTCGGAAACGTCATCTTCCGGCAACCAGGAACTAATCGACTTAGATCACGAGCTTTTTCTTGCACAGCCAGTAATCTCTTCTTCACAGGCGGCCTTCTTACTAAATTTTTCGACTGCTTAGTAGCAGCCACCTTAGTATTCTTCCTCTTGTTTTTATGCTTGATCATCCTCAATTGTAGTTTGAGTCGATTCGTGATAATGGTTCTGCTCCAACGACTTCGACCTTTTGCTGAAAGGGCAAGGACTCGGTCTGCAGTCTCTCGGACCGTACAATCAGGTTTTCGTCTACGAAGAGCGTCGACTAGTTTGGAGGCATAGATCTTGTGCTCTGATGCGGATTTCCATGTGGTACTATCGGCTTGCGATTTATTTTTTGGGTTTTCAGACTGATTGTTGTTTTTTATGATGAGACTTGTGTGGATTTGTCTTCTTTTTTTACGTTTGGATTCGCTTGCACTTGTGGAAGTTGAGTTAGCCAGCTCTTGATTGGAGATTAGAAATGATGAAGTCATAGAGTTTATATAGTGGTTAAGCTAGATATTGATCTCGAAGTTATACAGACCAGTTTAATGTATCCCGATATGAATAATGAGGAAAGGTTTTCGAGATTGATTTCAACCTAAATCACACTGTATTTGATTATCGTTGAGACTGAACAATACATAGAAAGGGAATATTGTGAAGAGTTTGGAGAGAGAGTGGGGAGTTAAATATAATGAGTTGGGAGGGGATTGGGACTTGGGAAGCAGCCTTTTAAAGAGAGCAAGGGAGGGAAATGTGTGTTGTTCTTTCTAAACAAAAAAAAATAAAAGAAGTGTTTTACATTCTTTTTAAACAAATCTGTTGTATTATCAAATTGAAATAGTAACATATAGTATACCATACCAAATGGTACCATTTTCCAACCCGGAAAAGTGAATTGGCGATTAAAGAATTTATATGCCCTCTTTTACATATTGGAATAGTGAATTGTTCACTAAGGATATAAAGATTATAAAAAATGTAAGGTTTGTCAAAAATATGAACTCTTTTTTAAAAATACATTGTTTTAATTATTTTTTTGAAAGGTAAAAATTATTTTCAAAATTACCATTCTTTGAAAAATTTGTAACCTCGTAATTGAAAATCAGCCACAAATAAATTCTAAGATTTAGTAATTATAATCATATTTAATTGAATTTGTTTAACAAGTTTTAGGTTAAATCAAATCCAACCAAAAACAGTTTAAATTATTCTTTTGAAAAATGAAAAAGAAATTGCATATGCTTGTTTTTAGTTGCATTTTTTGAAATGGTTTTAGAAAAATTTAAATTTAGGAAAATTATTTAGAAAACTTAATATATTGATAATTTCCAAAAATGTAATGATTGTAAGCTCATGAATATATTTGGCAGGAATTTTTTTTTGCTACTCAACAAGAATTTAAAACGTAATGTGTTGTCCCTCTTTCTCATGCTATTGTATAGACTTTTCTATTTTTCATTTTCTTTAATTAACTTAAATTTTGGGGGTCGTAAAAGAATTATATAGAGAAAAGTTAATAAATTATTCGATCAATCAAATCCAAGGAGAAGGCGATGTATGTCAAGTTGAAATGATCTAGAAACTGCTAATGTGAAGTGATTATTGAAATGATCTTTACTTAGAAAAAAATCGGTTTTAGTTGAATAATTGGTCTATCAATCCGACCATTTATAAAAAAATACACACAAAGAAGTTTCCCATCATGAATTTATATACAATTTTAGTATTTTTAGATAGACTTGTAGATTCTTCATTCTTCCCATATTTTAAATTTATATGATTGAAAAGACAACTCAATATAGAGGATAAGTAAAGACGGTACCAGCAATTTTATATGCGTAGAGTTTAATCTTCATACGTGGGCTCAATACCTGCCAATAAAACCCACACAAATCTATATATCTCTTGTATTTTTGTGTAGCAAATTAGTTGATGATTTCAGATATTGGATAGCTTCTGAGTGCCGCTCAACGAATTGGTTGCTATCAAAAGGGTCAATACACTACTTTTTATATTTATCAATCATCAATAAACTTTTGACCCCTCAAATATATAACATTATATACATCAGTCATAAATATTTATACCTATTAATTCTCAAGATATAAAATTTGGCACCTTTTAACTTTTTTTACCATTACCGGTATAAATTGGAGAGACTAAAAACATATTTTATTCTGCTCTGAGTTATATTGTTAATGGTTAAAAGGTACATTTATTATCAGTACACTATATTTGACCTGTAGCAACATATTTTTTGGTATTACAAGCAAAAATGTTGTCTTAAGTCACTAAATTTTGATCTTAGGTTACACTTTTTTTTTGTGTTGCAACAGAGAATAGCCGATGTTATCATAGACATAAATAAATTGCTATGCTAACACAAAATATAGTGTTAGTATTAATATTATAATTAGTGTTGCCACAGACCTAAATATTTAGGCGGTAATAATGATGGGCCAAAATTTTGCCCAAATTTGACAAAATTTTAAACCGCCCAACAATAAAATTTTGACCCGCTCTTTTTATTTTTTAATTTAAAAAACCAAATTTTGACCCACTAACTCTCTTATACACTCACAAATATTACTCTATCAAAACATTTTATCAAGAAACAATCTCGATGGGTTCTTAGTTGGGGAAATTAGGGTTTTAAATTAGGAATACTGGGTTTCTTAGTCGGGGTCATATGGGACCAGAGATTGAAGACCGTAATTAGGGTTTGTAGATTGCGATTTTTTTCTCAGTTCAGCAAATGGGTTCTAGCAGCCACTTTCTTGGAGTAAATTCGGTATCTAGTAGTCGGGTTCTTCCTTTCTCTTCTCAAATTGGAGCTTTTTTAAAGTGTGCCGGGTAAGTTCTCTGATTTGTGTGTATTATAATAAGGGGTAAAGGGTTATTTCGAAAGAGGAAAATGAAGATAATAAGGTGTTTGTTGAATTTAGTTGGGAAATAATCTAAACTTTGTCTTAATTTATATTATTGTTATTCTAGTCATTTGTTTCCAGGTTTGATAGTCAGGCCTGTTAGTTGAAGTGGTAATATGACTGCTTACATTTTTTATTAGGAAGTAATTTGAATAAGTGGAGGTCTTATCAAGTTTGTAGGATATAGTTCCTAGTTTTTAGCTATGTTTGTGATATGCTACATTAAAAATCATCTTATACGTTTTTTCATTTGTTAAGTTGCAAGAAATAAACATCTGCATTTTCTCTGTATTTCATTCTTTGTTCCAATATAATTATAATTTATAATTAGTTATAATCAACGGTATACCTATTCCTATATAATAACACCAAAAGAATATAAATCAATATTTTAATTCCATGTTCTGCACCAAAACTGATGGTATCGTATGCATCTTACTTTGTTTATATGCTTTTTGATGGAAACCTTATTTAGAGGATGGTGGGGTGAACAGTAGAACTAGACATTACTTTGTTTACACTTCTGGTTTGCAGGTTTACTTGTGAGTTTTGTTAATTAGTTTTGTCTGTTTAGGTTGGTCTGTGTATGGTCAAGACCATACTTGTTGTTTACTCAGTCTGCTGATTTTGCAATTGTTTGCGCATAGGAAGATTAGTAGATGAAAATTTGAATTTTAAAGAAGAATGAGCTGTATTTTTGGGTTTGATCTGTGAAAATGTGTATAGAACAAGGTGATTCAGTTGTTAAAAAAGCTCTGAAGAGTTTGTGTTGTGAGAATGGATGGTCTTATGGTGTTTTTTGAAGTTTTGACCAGACAAATTCTTTGTAAGTTTCTTCTTTTTCCTATGTATGTTCTGGTGAATCTTTGTATGCATGTCATCTGTTTATGTTCCATATATGCTTATAGTTTTAAGTTTTTTTTATTTATTTTGATGGTTAATATTTAGACCTTCATGTCTGTAAGCCTTATTTTCACTCTAATTTTGATCTCATTTTCTGTTTATTACTTTGTCTGTCTAATCTTTTTTTTTTGTTTCTTAATTTCTTTAAAACTTTCCTATTAAATTTGGTTAATTTTTTCTTCAATGCTTAAATTATTTGAAGTGATAATCCTTTATAAGATTAATTATCATAAAAAGATTGGTAATATTGCAACATAATGTGGTTAAACTCCAAGAATCTTGTATTAAATAGACTTGTGCCTTGAAAATATATCATAGTTAAGGTTGGAGATTAGTTTTTATGATTCTTGTTTTTGCAAATTCAGATTGTTGACTGTTGAAGAAACTTAATTTGATGAGCAAATGAGAGTTGTGGTAGATGATATGTGTCTACAAGTACAGATGCTAGGTGGAGGGTATGTCCATTACTTTCACTTCTGAATTAATTGGTATGCTAATGTGTTTGTAGAATAATTGGTGAAGCGATTTCTTTCAGGTATTTTTTTTAAAAGATCGTATCATAATATATACACCGAATTGATAAAATATATACACTTTAGTTCAAATGTTTAGATCCTAAAATGGAGCTTAATTTAAATTCAGTTCAAATGTTTAGATCTCTCTTTAAATTGTAAGAATGCACTTCTATTGAAACTAATTCATGTTATTTATCTGCTCTCTATTCAAATCTACAGGATGATTCCGAATTTCAGTACCAGTATGCTTCTGGAATTAAGGTACCACTTTCCATTCTTTAAGTTGAAGCATAATTGTAATAAAATAAGACTAGTTGTGAAAATCTGTTTGCTGCTAATTTAGTTACAGCTCGTGCTCCCATTGTTTTCATTCGATCATAGAATTTGCTGCATTTTCTGAGTTCTAAAACTAACTTTTTCCTTCACAGACAATTGATGAACTCTTTCTAATTTATAAATGCAGCTTGCACAGCCCTTGTGGATGCTGGTATCCCCCTGAAACATCTTGTTAGTAATGTAGCTGATTTTATTGCCGAAACCATTCAGGTCAGGCAATCAATTTGTTCAGTATTAAAGCATATTTCTACTTGTATACATAAGAAATTGATGTGGGTTGGGATGTTTATCTGACAACATATCATCATTTTGACAATTGTAGGGAGCCGGGGGAGCAGTTGGACTGGCTTTGGGATACTTAAAATTGGTTTATGACATTGTACGAAAGGCTGATGGTCTCTGCATTGCGGATGAGGTGCAAACTGGATTTGGTCGAACAGGAAGTCACTACTGGGGTTTCCAGACTCAAGGCGTAATTCCAGATATAGTTACAATGGCAGAGGTTACCTCATTAACGTTACAAGTTCTCTGTAAATACAAACCAGTATTCTGTAATCTGAACTCGACATTGTGGTCGGAGTTCTAGTTATGTTCTATACTTATAAACATTAATGGCGTGTATAAAACTCCTCCCACATATGTGATTTGGAACTTTGTATTGTGTTGAATTTGAACTTTAATTTGAGTTTTTAAGTTAAATATTGTATTTAAGTTTTTAGTGTTTCAAGTGTGACCGATTGATATATTTATGTTAGTAAAAATTAGAAAAAGTGTTACAATAAATACCAGAATGTTAAAAAAGAATGTTACAATAAGATATAAAAATGTTACCAAAAGATTGAATTGAGTGTTACAATAGCAAATATGGTGTTACAAAAAAGTCTATTCCAATATATTTTTGGTGTTACTAAAAGATAAGGCGTGTTGCAACAGAACTTTGTTTACACTTTCAACTTGTTACCATAGAAATAGAAAATGTAACTATAGGTACTCTACTATAACATATCGAGAGGTGTTACCAAAATTTCAAAAAGTGTAACCGTAGACACCTATTGTAGCAGGGGCCAATCCAACACCCCCAAGTTTTCAAAAAATGTAACCATAGCTCGTGTTTTTGCTTTAGATAACACTTTTTGGCCATTTTAACACTTTTTTTTTGTGTTGCTACAGGTCAAAAATGGTGTAGTGTATATCTTCAGGGTTGAAAAGTACATTTCTCATATCTTAAAGGTTAAAAGGTACATCATAACATACTTTAAGGGCTAATAGATATAATAAATATCTAAGAAATGTACATTTTCACCCTCAAGATAATAAAAATGAACCCGTAACGATACAATTCAGAGGGTAAATGTCTTTTTTACCCCTTCAATTTATACCAGTAACAGTAAAAAGGTTAAAAGGTACAAAATATCATACATTCGGGGTTAAAAGGTACGAGTTCAAATATTTGGGGCTGATGGGTATAATTAGGCCTGGCAATTCGTTCGTGTTGTGTAATTTCATGTCGTGTATTTTCGTGTTTCGTGTACTTGAATGTTAAACACAAAACTGACATGTTTAGGCTTCGTGTACTTTCATGTTCGTGTACTTTCGTTTTGTGTCGTTTACTGTCGTGTATTCGTGTAATTTTAAATTTAAATATTAATTAAAATAAATAATTATATAAATAAAAATATTACATTTTTAGGTAAAATTTCTACAAAATATATTAAAAGTATTTATTTATATCACATTTATAAACAATATTATAAAATTAAGTAATATTATAAATTAAATGTGTATATATTTATAAAGAATATTCATATTTTTATTATAAAAATTATTAATTATACTATTTATTATTGTCGTATATTTCGTGTTATGTCGTGTACTCGAAGGGCAAATACAAAACCGACACTAAATCTCGGTCGTGTACTTTCGTGTTCGTGTATTTTCGTATCGTGTACTAAAAAGATAAATACAAACACTAAATTTTCGTATAGTTTTTGAAGGATGGTATGTGAAATAAAATCTAAAGATGGAATATGAAATGTTTGTACAAGACAGGAAATACTATTCTTTTACATAATGTAGTTCAAGCAGTTCCATCGTATGCAATGTCATATTTTCTAATTCCTAAATCACATCAAATGTAAGTAATATTAAAGAATGATGAACATTTTTTACCGGGGATCGAATGATGTTTGCAGGAAAGGAATTAAATGACTGTTTTGAAAAAATATAAATATATCAAAGACTCTGGGAGGGTTGAGGTTTAGAAACTTGTATGAATTTAATTTGCGATTGGTAAACACTGTTGAAATTTTATAAGTAACCATAACTTTTTAGTTGTGTGAAGTATTCAAAACCAAATACTTTACAAATACTACCTTGTTTGAAGCTACAAGAAGGAGGGGCTACATCTGGTTAGGGTTATCACAAGTTAAGGAAGCACTGGAAAAAGATTCTAAGTGGGTTCTTGGTGATAGGGAAACTGCTAAGGTGTTTAAGGACCCTTAGGCTAGATAAAATTTTTGGGTTCTGATTCGCTAGGCAGCCAAGTGAAATTGGGATCAAGCGTTACTAGGCGGCGACACAGACTAGTAGTCAGGCGGCGAACTGAGTAGGCACCAGGCGGCGACATGGACTAGTCGCCAAGAGGCGACTCAGATTGGTGTTAGTCGCTAAACATGCGCTAAAATTCACGCAAGTATACGCGTTCGCAAGTAGTATAAGATATAAATCATATTCGTTCACACAGAGACTGGTTTAGGTTAAGTTTGTAATTTATGCACTTATGCAACAATGATATGGTTATTATTCAATGCAATAACAATTTGAGTTTTGATTATACTAAAATTAGCTATTGAGAATTATACTAGAGAACATTAACTAAAGAGAGTAAAGAGAGTTGAATAATATATAACACAAAGATGGGATTCTAACTTCATTAGGTACTTCATTCAATAGCCTTTTCGTTCTTAACCTTAACATGTAATGGTGATGACACTAATCAGATAACACGAAACTGATAAACGCCAAGTTTCGTTGCACGAATACCATACTGCCAGACATCCACAAAAGAGATAAAAGTTGAATATACACCAATTATATTGAGACCCTATATGTCTATAGAAGTTGACAACATAACGGTTTAGTGCACAAGTTATCTATCGTGATTACATAAGGCAAGTAAGATGATTAAAATTGCCTACAAATCATGCATAACAATAACACATGAACCTATGCTAGCATGACAAGTTCTAAACCCTTAAATTCACTTTTGCTTCATTAAGAATTAACACACTATCTTACAAGTTCGCGACGCTCATAAGACGAATAAACACAACCAATACTAGATTATCATACAATCACCACACACTAAGGTATCAAAACAAATCAACTAAAGAATCCATAAATAAATCCGTTAGAACCCCACGATAACGATTAGCTCATAATCGGACTCATCATCAACGTGGATTCTGATGAAAGCATGGTATAATAAATGTAGTCTTTATAAACGAATAATAAATAAAGTACAAAACATGAGTATAGGTTCAAGAATAAGAAAACTAGCATACATCGTTACAACTTAAACAAAGAATCACAAGTTAAAACTAGATCTTCTTCGCCTTGGTTGAATTGTGCTAAAACGGTCTTCTTATGCCTTCTCTTTGTGCTTTGGTATGTCTCTTTATAAAAAATGAGCTTATTTATGTATATATAGCAGCCCCATGCAGAGTAGAAGTCTTATGGATCAAAAGCCCAATAGAATCAGGATTTCTTTTCTCGACCCGTAGAATAACTAAACCAATCAACAGCAACATCTCAACAAATGTAGTTATTCACATAAAGATCAATCAAACCTCACAATTCAATCTACAAACCAGAGACGTGCGTGTGTGCAACTGCTTACAGATATACTAGCGCAACTAGATCAATAATCATGACTCACTACTCATCAAAGCAGTCGCAAGGTTATAAATAGAATAAAAGCTAGATTTAAAATAACTTATAACACTTCAATTCTTATATCGAGGTTTACATGGATTCATGCTTTTATTCAAAATAAAACAACACAAATATGCTTATTTGACCGTGCAATGAGTGAGGTCCACAAAAGACTTATACAATAGCACCCATGTAGCGAGTGTTAGGTTAGCGGATCCCAGATTATAAAAGCCTTAGGTCACTAGGCACAAAGTCCCCTAAGAACTTAATAACTCGAGTACTAAAGAGGCCACTCGTGATAAATTTTACATAACACTTATATATATATTTTTTTCTTTTTTTTCCAAATTTCTGAACGAGTGTGTTTCGCTCCATCTCGCTCAACCCTAGACTACTCATATAAATATGAGCCGGCTACTAGCCAATTGACACCTAGCCACAAAACTAGCAATGAAATCTAATTTTCTCCAGTTTTTTAAATATCCATGTTAATTTATTACTAAGAGAATATCCTAAATTCTAAATATAAATAAGCGATTAAACCTTGACAAACAAACAAACCATGACCATGATCTAGCACTCAAGCAACCTATAAGATTTAGTGAAATACAATTGTCTCTAGCATGCAAATCAACTAATAAGATTTAACATCACTAAATACGACATCACTACACTAGCATCAACATCACAAATCAATCAGCAAAATCTTCTAAGGGATCATGTTATAATGCAAATGCATGAAACTATATGCACAAACTATCATAAAAACTACAAAAAATAAAAAAACTACTACATGGAAAATATGCAACTATATGCACTAAACTATCATGAATATGCAAACTATATGCGACTCACACAAAACATATTCCTTCAATTACTACCCCCGAACTTAAAATATTCACTGTCCTCAGTGAAGGTAATAGTAAGGAATCAGGCATACCTATCCTGAATCAGGATCATCACCCTCAACGGGTGGAGTTTCAGGCGTGTCTGGAGGTGGATACACGGAGTCCTCACCAAATAATGGCCACTGAATGTCAAAACCTGTGGCTCTGAATACAGTCCCAAGTGCCTGGGTGAGATCACGTGCAAACCTTCTATGGATGTCGTGCATCGCATCCATCCTCCTCGCTTAACGCCTATACTGCGTCGTACCAGCTCCAACCTCTGCTCCTGCTTCCTCCTGCTCCTGCTGCAACGGACCAGCCTCTTCTCCCAACTGAGCTCTCCAAGCTGCTTTCCTTGCCTGCTGCTTCCCACCAGCAAAAGTCTGATCCGCTGGCCTACCACCGGGCAAATGATCATATGAATAACCAATCCCCTTACGATCAAGCTTGCCACCATACCACTCAGTCATGTTCAACAGCGTCGAACTGTCGATAGGAGCACTGGGAAGCTGCAGTTGCTCATGTGTGGGCCAATGAACACCAACTGACATGCATAACTTCGTCGCAATGGATGCATAAGGTATGGAACTCATAGTACCTCCTCTCAAGAACCTCAAAATACCCTGGTAAATAACCATCCCCAAATCCACATAGTCACCCTTAAGAATACCCCACAACAGATGAGCACGCTCCACAGTAATCTCAATCACATGAAAAGATGGCATGATGTTAGCACAAATAAACGAATTCCAAGCCCGTGCAAACTTGTTCATGCACGACGCAGGGAACATGGAGTAATCATTTGTGCCCTTCTTTAACTTCCAGTGAGTCTCAGGCACACACAAAGTAGCAACAATCAAGTCGTCCGGAGTCTTATCATTCCAAGTGTCCTGACCGGGCTTCCTTGCGGGTTGCTCAATCACCCTCCTTATCGCATCAACACTATACTCCATAGTCATCCCCCGTACCACCGTGAAGCCATTCTTCGCTGCCTTCGCATTAGCATAGAACTCTCGAACAACACTCATAGGTACAACAGCGGGAGTCTCACAAAAAGGAACCCATCCCATCTCCAGAATCATCTCCAATAACTTACCATCCTTTCCTGATGGCTGAAAACCTCGCTCCTTCGCTATATGCTTCGAGAGAAGCCTCGTGTACTCCGCTTCAGCCTCTGGAGTCGAAAACCTCGCCCTCACACCACCCGCAGATGAAGAATCGGTGGTGCTGCTGCTTACTTGAGTTCTTTGTCTCTTGGGTGCCATTGGGATGGAATAAGAGAGAATAAAAGATAAGTGTTTGAGAGAGATTTGTGTTTGAGAATTTGTGAAGTGGTGGAGAAGTTTTTGTATAAGTATGTATATATAGGTGGTGAGAAGAGAATTAGATATGGAATAGAAGTGGGAATTGATTATGAGAATCCTGGGAATAATAGGTTTGATTTGGAGAGGGAAATTTGGGATGTGGAAGAGTAAAATTCGGGTAGAAATTGATTTTATAGTAAAAATCCCGATTTTCTCTTCACAAACTGCTGTTTTTTATTTTTTCCGAGTCGGGACCACGACACGACTGCACGCTAGACCAGCGCGTGCGCACTCACTTTCTGCTAAATCGGCACGGGCGTGCGCTAGATTAGCGCAGGCGCGCTTGGTTTCTGGAAAAATAGCGCAGCCGCGCTCAGCTTCTGAAGTTAGCCCTGAATTTTTTATTTTTTATGATTTTTTTGTGTTTTTCTCTTTTCTTCTTGCTTCCTTTACCTACTAATGTACAACAAACTTGGGTTGCCTACCAAGAAGCGCTTGTTTTACGTCGTTAGCTCGACTTATAATCTTGAGATCAAACGGACAACAAAACAGCACTAACCACCTCGCGGTTTGCCGTGTCACCATAGTAATGCTTCAACCTCTGACCATTTACCTTGAATGCTTGGCCCGGATCATTCTCAAAAATTTCCACCGCTCCACGTGGAAACATAATTTTGATTATGAAGGGTCTTGACCATCTTGACTTTAACTTTCCAGGAAAAAGACGGAGACAAGAGTTAAATAAAAGAACTTGTTGTCCCACCACAAATGATTTGAGCACTAGACCCCTATCGTGCCAACCCTTGACTTTCTCCTTATACATTTTGTTGTTCTCATAAGCTTGAAGTCGAAACTCGTCAAATTCATTCAATTGAATCATCCTCTTCTTTCCAGCTGCATCCAAGTCAAGATTCAACTTCTTCAACGCCCAATACGCCTTATGCTCGAGCTCCACATACAAATGACACCCCTTACCATAAACCAACTGGAATGGCGACATTCCTAATGGAGTCTTGTATGCTGTTCTATACGCCCAAACAGCTTCATCAAGCTTCAAAGACCAATCATTCTGTGGCGCCCCAAAACCCGGGGTCAGGAGTCTCGGAAGCCACGCCATCTAAACTCACAGAACTCACACTACAATATGTAAATACTCACGCTTCACGACCCCAAACTTATCACACACACACTTACAGGTTATTGTCTTGGAAACGAACCATCATCACTAGAGTAATTTTTTTATTACAACCCAAATATAATTAGTCTTACCAGGGAGTGACCTTTAGGTAAGGTTAGTCCGCCGGCCAAATATACGTTTCTTGTTTCTTATCTTACATAAACCATACTTATAAATAAGCTGAACTATAAATAACTGAAAACTAATCCAGCTTATTCTGACTACCTGAGGTACAACACCAAACAATCTACGGAACAACTGGCCATTTCCTACCCATTTCCTGGTTGTGGTTCTCTTACCGGGCATCTTGATTCACTGTTGTGTTGTATCAATTTAAGAAAACAAGTGTGAGCTATAATGCTCAGCATAATACTGTACAGTATGGAAATGACGGTATGATAACATCATATATTATATATATGTTTTATTCGAAAATAGTTTGTGTCTACGTAATTAATAATCTATAATGATTAATCGGGTTTGAAATAAATAAACGTTGGAGTATACTACTCCCATAATAAAGGAATAAGTATATAGTGTTTATTATCCGAACAATAAAATATAGTTGAGGGAATATGATCGTTGGGAAATCATTTTACTAAAAGTTCGAGGTGTTTTAATGTTTCGTAAGTGCACGATGAGTCCCTTTAAAACGTACTATTATGGACTTATACCCGTTCTATAATATCTTTGGAATGACTCCCGAGTTTTATCTTAAATCCCGACCGATCCTCGGTCTTATATAATATGTCACGCTTAAAGTGAAATAACATTTCACGATATATACTTATCGTACAACATCGCTACATAATGCGAAAATTCAATAACTACGTATCATGGCAAACATGGTATTTAAGCGATGATAGTAAAATAATCATTTCACAACACAACAGTAAAAATGGAGTTGGGTTTGTAAACTTTCCTGGGTATCTCGAGGTGGAGGATGCTCTAGGTTCTGCTCGGAAATCTATAACCATAAACACATTTCATTTCGTTAAGTTCCGTCCTAATTTACGGTAACTCGCACTCATGCGCTACTCATTATACACCCTCTCAACTCATACTACCCTTAACATTTCTTTTAAGTCATATTCACTTTATGGTCACTTCATTTTCCTAAGTATCTTGAGTTCATTCTCATTATCGTCGTCGGCTCCACTTAAGGATTCTCTCGGTTTATATTCGCACGGTCTCGGCTCCGACATTTTTATAAAATTGAGAAATCATTATTTTCACTTAAAATTTTTATGGAAGTTAGGAAACTAAATATGTTACTCTCTGTAAAAATTTCATGATTTATGAATACTTTTAAGTCTATCCTTTATATTTTCAAAGTTCGTAATTCGTAGCAGTTTTTGTCGCGTAAATCACTTTTACTAAAATGACCATAACTTTTGATCCGTAAATCGGAATCAAGCGATTCAAGCGCCTAAACGATCCTTATAACATTGTATATCCTAAAAAAAGATTATTTTTCAAGAATCTACAGTTTACAACTTCGGGACTTTCTGCAGAAACTTAAAGTTACGGTTTATTGGTTTTAACGAAGTTACGTTTACGATCGGGGTTTCGTTTACGTCTTAACTATCAACACAACCAACAACAATCATCATATCATCATCAACACACAAACTCCTCTCAAGAACATCATGTTCTTGAGGCAACAATAACCAACCTTAAATCTTCTTAACTTAATCATCAAGATTTCATCAATAACACTTAGTAAGCTAGGTTTACTACCACATACTAAATGGATCTTAAAAATGAACCTTAAATAAAGTTGGGCCAAAATTTTTTACCTTTCTTGAAAGCTTGAGATGTGTTCCTGAGGATGGTGGAGTCTTGGAAGTGCTTGGTATGATTTTTAGAACCTAAAACCACCATTGAAATCAAGAAACCAAAGAGAGGTTACTATTCACACTATTCACTAGTGAGTTTCTTGAATTTATTCCACCCATCAAACCTTGATAAAAAGAGATGAAAGATTTTTCTTAACTTAGTTTAGTTGCTAGGAGGCTTGGGAATTAATTGGATGATTTTACAAGAGCTTGAACTTGGAGTTTTGAATTCCAATTTCTCCTTTTTCTTCCTTGGGGCCGAATAGAACAAAATGGGGATGGGGGGTATTTATACTACTTGGTTGCTTCTCTTGGATGCTTGGATAGGTTGCTTCTTGGAAGGTGACTTGATATCTTTGTAACTTTATTTTATTCTTCCTAGGATAGCATTCTAGGTTTATTCTTTGTTGCCAAATCTATGAACATATCTTTGTAGCTTGCTAGCTTACAAGTTAAACTACAAGGTTTACTTCCTTAGCTCACTATTTGCTAGCTAGCTTGGTCATCCTATGGTTAGCTCACTATTTGATGAAGTAACCATGGTTACTTCCTTACCATGGTTTAGTTAGTGGGTTACGTTTAATTAATCGTTTACGCGTTCGCTCGGTTACTTAACGTTCACCGTAATACTAACTCGTAAATGGTTCGCAATGTAATTCCTTTCGTATTTATTCCTTATATTTTTATTTATCCTACTAGAATATAAATCCGTAGGATTTTAATCTCGTAATTATATTGTGATTCCCGTAATCCTCGATAAGTCATAAATACGGTCAATTTTCAAAGTTCGTTTTCTTCGAAAACTAATAGCCTTTACATACACTCATTTGGTACGTATAGTCGTAATATCAATTCCGAAACTCATTTTCCCATGCACTACATAGTGTTGGGCTCAAAAGTTTTTCCCCGTCTGTCAGGGTTACTATTCATTAAACGTTTTACAAGGTCTGAAAAATTCGAGTTATTACACATTCCTTGATGGACACACAACTTTCTCTAAAATACACTTAATCTCTCTGTTAGACACCTCAGCTTGACCATTTGTCTGAGGATGATAGGCTGTAGCAATGTGATGATTCACATTATATCTTTGCATCGTAGCAGTGAATTTATGATTGCAAAAATGTGACCCCTCATCACTGATTATGACTCTTGGAGTTCCAAACCTTGTGAATATCTACTTGTGAAGAAAATTAAGCACCACCTTTACATCGTTTGTTAGAAACGCCTTCACTTCAACCCATTTCGACACATAATCGACCGTCAACAAGATATACTGATTGTTACAAGATGAGACAAATGGCCCCATGAAGTCAATTTCTCAAACATCGAAGACTTCAACCTCGAGAAGCACATTAAGAGGCATCTCATCCCTCTTAGATATATTACCCACACATTGACATCGATCATATTTCAAAATGAACTGATGAGCATCTTTAAACAAGGTTGGACAAAAGAAAACTGCTTGAAGAATACGAGCTCCTTTCTTTTCTCCACCATAGTGTCCTCCATAAGCCGTTGAGTGGCAATCTCGCAAGATCCCCCCCCATTTTTCTGTAAGGAATACATCTCCTAATGATTTGGTCAGCTCCTTGTCGAAAAAGAAACGGCTCATCCCATATATACACTTCACTTCATGTAGAAACTTCTTCCTTTGAGCATATGATAAGTTGGGAGGCATGATATTACTCATAAGGTAGTTCACAATGTCTGCAAACCATGGTTCTTCCTCTTGCACTCCAAACAGCTGCTCATCGGGAATAGACTCATTTATCAATGTCTTGTCCAGTGAAATAGCATTAGGGTTTTCTAAACGAGATAGATGATTAGTGACTTGATTTTCAGTCCCTTTTCTATCCTTGATCTCTAATTTAAATTCTTGGAGCAACAGAACCCATCTGATCAATCTAGGCTTTGTGTGCTTCTTTGAGACGAGATATCGAATTGCAGCGTGATCAGTGAAAACTGTCACTTTAGTCCCAAGTAGATAAGATCGAAATTTCTCAAAACCATAGATAATAGCCAAATATTATTTCTCCGTAGTAGTATAATTCAGTTGAGCACCATTCAAGGTCTTACTAGCATAGTAGACCACATGAAATATGTTGTTCTTTCTCTGCCCAAGAACTGCTTCAACTGCATAGTCACTAGCATCGCACATCATCTCAAAAGGTTCATTCCAGTCGGGTGCAGTTTTGACAGGTACCATTTTCAGTGTCTCAAAAGCGGCAAGGCACTCGTCATCAAACTTGAAAGGGACATCTTTCTCTAGCAAACTACATAATGGCTTCGAAATCTTAGAGAAGTCCTTGATGAAACACCTATAGAAACCCGCATGACCAAGGAAACTGTGAATCCTCTTGACAAAAATGGGAGGAGGGAGATTTTCAATTACCCCCACCTTGGCTTTGTCCACCTCAAGACCTTTACTAGAGACCCTGTGCCCAAGAATAATGCCATGTCGCACCATAAAGTTTCATTTCTCCCAATTGAGAACCAAGTTGGTCTCAACACACCTCTTGAGAACATGTCCAAGATTCTGCAAGCATTCATCAAAAGTTTTTAAATACGGAGAAGTTGTCTATGAACACCTCCACATTCTGGCCAATCATATCAGAAAAGATGGCCATCATACATCTCTAAAATGTGGTTGGTGCACCACACAGACTAAAAGAAACCCGTCTGAAGGCAGAAGTACCAAAAGGACAAGTGAAGGTAGTCTTTTCCTGATCTTCTAGAGTGATACAAATCTGATTATAACCCGAATAGCCATCCAGAAGACAGTAGTACTCGTGACCAGCCAATCTGTCGAGCATCTGGTCAATAAAAGGCAGAGGGAAGTGATCCTTCCTAGTGGCCTTGTTCAGCTTCCTATAGTCCATACAAACTCTCCATCCCGTGACTGTTCGAGTAGGAATGAGCTTATTCTTCTCATTAGCAACAACTATGATACCTCCTTTCTTCGGTACACACTGCACTGGACTCACCCAAGAACTGTCAGAAATGGGATAGAAAATCCCTGCATCCAGCCACTTAAGAATTTCCTTCTTCACTACTTCCTTCATGATTGGATTAAGTCTTCTTTGATGCTAACCGTGGGCTTGCTACCTTCTTCTATCAGAATTTTATGTAGGCAATAAGAAGGGATGATTCCCTTAATATCTGTTATGGTGCACCCGATTGCCAATTTGAACTCTCTTAGAATCCTCAAGAGCTTTTCGTCATCATTACCTGAAAGGTCAGATGCAATAATCACAGGCAGAGTAGATGCATCACCTAAAAAAGCATACCTCAAATGTTCAAGTAAAGGCTTAAGCTCAAGAGTATGAGCTTCCTCAATAGATGGCTTGAGGCGTCTAGGAGCTTTGTTCAATTCCTCCATTCTCAGAGATTCAAAAGGCATATCAATTTTCCTCTTCCAGGGAGAACCATTTAGAAATTGCAATTTTTCATCCCCTTCATCATCTTCACTATCTGAATTCCCCAACAAGGCCTTTTCTAAGGCATCAGACCTTAGCAATTGATCAAGTTCGAAAGTAACCACAAAATCAACCAACTCCACCTTTAAGTACTCCTCATTTTCTGTAGGAAATTTCATAACATTGAACACATTAAAAGTTATATCCTGATCCAGCACTCTCATTGTAAGCTCACCCTTCTGCACATCTATCAAGGTTTGGCCAGTCGCCAATAAGGGTCTTCCCAAGATTATGAGAATCTTCTTATCCTCCTCAAAGTCAAGAATTACGAAATCAGCGAGGAAGATGAGTTTATCAACCTTGACCAAGACATCCTCCACAATACCTCGAGGATATGTAATAGAACGATCGGCCAACTGCAAATTCATATAAGTCGGTTTTGGATCAGGCAAGTTCAACTTCTTGAAGATTGACAAAGACATCAGATTGATGCTAGCTCCCAAGTCACATAAACATATGTTGAAAGACACTTTTCAAATAGTACACGGAATAGTGAAGCTTCCTGGATCTTTTAGCTTTGGAGGCAACTTCTGTTGCAGCACAACACTGCATTCCTCTGTGAGAGCAAGAGTCTCTAAATCATCGAGCTTCACTTTCCGAGAGAATACCTTTCATAAACTTTGCGTAACTAGGCATCTGCTCAAGAGCCTCAGCGAAAGGTATGTTGATATGAAGTTTCTTGAACACCTCCAGAAACTTCTGAAATGGCTTATCCAGCTTTTTCTTCTGCAGCTGCTTAGGAAAAAGCAGTGGAGGATAGATCAGTTTCTCTACTGTATTACCCTCAAGAGGAGTGTGCTGAACAGTAGTCTTCCTTGGTTCTAATTCTGCTTTCTGCTGCTCTACTTCTTCTTCAGCCCCGGCTTCTTTATTCAAAACTTGAGTTTGTTCGGTATACGCAACCTTCCCAGACTTCAAAGTAATTGTCTTCATCTACTCCTTAGCTTCCCTCTTTCTTTGTACTTCAGTGTCACTAGGTAGTGTACCCAGTTGATGATTTAACAAGGCATTGGTAATTTGTCCAATTTGATTTTTCAAGGTCTTGATAGAAACAACTTGGCTTTTGCACATAAGCTTCAACTCTTCTGTTAGATATATTTGAGATGTCATGTCTAATATGATTCATGTTTAGTTTTCAGATCTTAACAAATAGGACATATCAGGACTTACGGAAATCAGGACCTACTGGAAGTCAAAACTTAATATCAGAACTTAAGGTCATATCAGAACTTAAGTGCGGGAAGACTTTCATATAAGGAAGGAAGCTGATTTACAGTAGAAGATCGAGACTAAAACAAAAGAAGATATGCATGGAAAGAGTTAGAAGACTGGAAGACTTGTAGAAGATATCTGGTTGATATATTTTAGGAGACAGAATTATATTCCATATCAATTAGAAGTTATCTTGTAACTGTGTACTATATAAACACAGACTTAGGGTTTACACTATATGTGTTATCATTATCGAGAAGATTATACATTGTAACCAAGCAGCTCTTAGTAATATTTGTTCATCACTGAGAGAGAACAACAGTTCTTATTGTAACAGAGTTTATTCAATATACTTGCTTTATTACATACTTGTGTTAAATCAATTTGATTGTATAAACATTGTATTCAACCCCCTTCTACAGTATTGTGTGACCTAACAATTGGTATCAGAGCTTATCTGTTAACACACATACAGTAAAGATCCAAACAATCATATTTGAAGAAGCACAAACTCCAACCAAGCCCACCAAAACTGAAAAAACTCAAAAGACTCAAACCCACAGTCGATATGAGACTAGTAGGGTTCCCATACTGAGACCTTCTGAGTATCCCATATGGAAAGTGAAGATGGCTATGTTTCTGGAAGCTACAAATCCAGAATACCTTGACAGAATTTATGAAGGACCACATAAGCCTACCAAGATCTCTGTTGTAGTTGCTGATCAACCAGCAAAGACCATAGCTGTAATAACCCCAATTTTTGGAATTTTTGAAACACGGATGAATAGTAACTTTTGCTGATGATGCTGATTAAGGAAAATTATCAGACCACGCTATATAGGAGTACTGTTATGAAAATTCTAAGATCGTATTAGTATTCCATAAAGTAAATAAGTGTATGTAAAGATTGTCAGAATCCAAATTCAAACACTTTGATTTTTCCCGAAAATCCACCAGATACCGAAAGAATTGAGCATAAGGTAACATGATTAAAAGGATTTAATTCAAGGATTATAAGAGAGGATCATAAAAGGAATATAAAATATTGAGAAAGATTTAGGGGAACTCAAGTAATAAGATCTCAGGTATGATCCCTCAAACGATAAACAAGAACGAAAGTTAAGCGAACCGTATAACAGATCAGTGGTCATTAGCCAAGTAATTAGGGGTTAATCAAAGAGGTTAATGGACGATGATGTCATCACACCAACAAGAGGAAGACAAGTGTAACAAGATGACATAAGCAGATGACATGAGCATGACAAAGTGGGAAGGATTGGTTGGTTGATTGTGAGCCACACAATTTTTACCATGGTAACAATTTAATTAACAAACAAAAGGTAGCAACCAAGCCAAGGCAAAACAAATCACAAAACATAAATTAGAAGTTGGCTTTTGCTTTCCAAGAACAACAGCTCTCGGCCAAAACCAGAGTAGCAAATTCAAACTACCATATCTCCTTCAATACTCATTCCAATAGTATGTTCTATAGCTCTTTGGAAAGGTATTGAGATGGCCTACAACTCTTGTTCACAAGTCTCGTGCAAATAAGCATGGTAAGACCCTCCTTTTGACAGTTCTTTCAATATGACTTTTAGAAACTTCAAAACCTAACTTTGTGTTCTTGATTTCTTTGGAAAGATCAAGCTTGTAGGAGGCTCCCTAAGACTTCCTAGCTACTCTAATCACTCCAAGGAAGGTATAACACCTCCAAACCCTAACTTTAATTTGAGTATTATGATGGTTTTGATGGTTATAGTAAATGAGAAGCATGATGCTTGTGTGTTTAGAGTTTGGATTGGATTTTTAGTGATTTGGATGTTGAAATCTTGTTTATAGTTAATGAAACTTAAGTATAGCTATTAGTTCATGTGTGGGGTTGTATAAATTGGAAAATCTTGAGGTTTGGGGACTGATGTAGTAAGGTTTGGATGAGGGTTGGTTGTATTGTTGGTTGTGAGTTGAATGGTGGTTGTTTGGAGTGGTTTAAAAATTGGAAATCACGTAAACATAAACATCATAATGCCCGATTTTCCTTAACTGTTCTGTTCTTAATTTTACGACCCGTGAACTCATTGAAAGATTCTAACCTTTGCCATTTTTAGATAGTTCATGTTACGAGCTTCGTTTTGATATGTGGTTCGCTTGAATCCGATATACGGTTTAGGAGAAACGACCGTTTTAAGTAACGGCATTTCGCGAACGAACCATTACCCCTCGCCTTACTTTGAAACCTTGATTAAGGCCCTTAAATGACTAATTGGAGTATTAAAAAATTATGTAAAGTGGACTAGGCAGTTGGTAGGGTATTCGTAAAAGCGTCGCCTTAAAATTCGTAACGGTTAATTTATTAAAAATGGTGGAGCCGAGGGTACTCGAACGACTTATGTGATTTGTTAAGCGTAGAAATGACCATAAGCAAACGTTAGGGTTCAATTGGTTAAAGTCTAGTTTCTTAAGCGACTGTGGTTTAATTCTGGCTTATATTGTTGTTCATAGGTTACCGGACCCACTCTAAGCTTAATTCTACCCCAAATCACTCAGGCAAGTTTTCTACCCGTTATACTGTTGTTGTGATGTATATATGTATATGCATTATCTTGTGATAAGTGCCTGATTGTTATTAGCAAATCTTGCGATATATTGGAGCATGCTGATATGGTATATATGCATGTCTGTTTCGTAATCTTGATATCTAATTGTTGATTCAATTGCTTATAAGTTGCATAATACCTATGCTAGAGATAAGCAGTAGTTGCGTATACCCTTAGTATAGGGGACCCAAAGGTGAACATATTTTCTAAACCGAGAGACGATGTTCCCGAGCATATTATATATATATATATATATATATTTATATATATATAAATAGTTTTCAAAACTATTATTCGAATAAGGTTTATTTGATAACTTTATTTCACTTAATGAATATTATTTTGAATATTCATTCGAGGACTTATGACTCCGCTTATTTTATTTAATGAATATTATTTTGAATATTCATTCGAGGACTTATGACTCCTCTTATTTTATTAAATAATATTCTTTATTTTATTAAAGAATAATGTTTCGATAATCAAACTTATTTTTGATTATTCAAATAAAGATCGTACTTTCGTATAAGTATATCTTTGGTTATTTATTATTCATTTCAAGTATGAGTTTTAAAAATTCTACTTCAATTATTTTTATAAAGATTATTCTTTATGGAAATATTATTTAAATAATAATATTCAGATATTTTCTAATATATTGGGACTGATTTATTTTATTAAATCAGCATTACTCCAAACATTCTTAAAAATGTTTTCGAGTCTTCAAAATGATTTTTAAAGGTTAGGGCGGATCCCAAAACTCATTTTTTTATATTTAAGATCTTCCTTTCGAAGGGAATTTAAATACTCGCTCAAAACCTGAGGAATCCGGCTCTGTGGTGTATTTTATATTCACAACAAGGTTGCTGTTTTGATAAAAGAGTTTTTGACTACTTACCCAACACTCGGGAAGTAAAATTCTTGGAACAAGTTAATCCATTAACTGGCACCGCCTGGGAAATATCGGTGAGTTTTCTTTTCCAACTAGATACGACTTCTTGGTGGAGCCGTATCAACAAGTTTCTACTTGGGGAAAGGGGGACAAGCTTTACATTTCAGAGTCATGGATTTTATCTGAACTAGGAGTGGCGTAAGTGGTCGAGTGGCGCCGGCCCAGCCTTATTATATTGGCCCAAATGGCCTGGAAGTTCCGCTAAGACGGTCCATTCCTTAGGAGTCCAGGGTTCGGTTGACAAGTAAATCCGACTGTTCTCCTCTACATGTAGAAAATGGTGGGGTTGCACTACTGCGACTGATCATCGTAAGTGGTCTTCCTGGCGCGGCAAACTCCCGTAATGAGTTCATCATCCAATTGGATATTTCTGCAACACTACCCAGAGCACTTCGATAGAAAGGCTACGGCTAGGCGATTGTTGAGTGTTGGCAGGGTCGAGTTTTCAAAATGATGTTTTCATCAAATGAAGTATCTCGTAACTTCATTTCATTTTGATGATATTTCAAAGATTGATTTTATACAAGTTTTGTCGTGTAGCTTCATCTATGGGATGAACTATTTATACCTTGAACGGTGGTAGTTCAAGTAGTATTCGGAAAAAGATATAAGTATATTGGAGTATCTTGTAACTTCATCTTTTCAACTTATGTCTAATTAATGATTATCTTATGAATGACAAAGGTTTTCAGAAAAACGTTGAGACAAGGTTAGATATATGAGATCACCTTGCAACGATATTTTTATACAGTTATAAACTAGAACTCTGTGTATATTATACATGTCAGAGGATTTCAAAGATTGTGAAAAGTATATATGTATATATATACTGAATATTTTGCGACTTGGTCGCGTTAAGATATCAACTTGGTTCAATTCTTCTTGACCAAGACTTTCATGAGTGCTATGAGAATGCTCATATATTGTTATTCATTATACATATTATTTCGGTGGGCTTGTTGCTCACCCTTGCTTTCTTCTTTCATAACACAACAACAAATATACAAGATGAACAGGATCAAGCTCCCAATTCGTGAGCAGTTAGGAAACGTTCCGCAGTTTCCTGTAGGCGTTGATGCCGTTGTAGCTGAGGTAGGAACTACCAGTAGGCTAGGCTTTCAACTTTTGTTGTACCGGAGTTATGTATCTATATGAATTGTAATAATGGCAAAGAAATGTAAATTTATTCAGAAACCCTCTTGAGGTGTAATGGCTTATAATGTGGAATAAAATGACTTGTGTTATTTTTGGTATTCATCTCTGAGACTATAACTTATGGCATGTGTGTGTATATTGTGGGGTCACAGTACGGAGTAGTTGATTGTTTATTAAGATTAGGTGTTATTAAGATAAATGGAACTCGTGACAACCCGGATCCCCGACCCCGGATTTGGGGGTGTTACAGAAATGGTATCAGAGCTAAGCGTTATAAACCTCAGAGATGAAGTGACGTTAAAATAATAAGTTCACTAAGATAAATAAGAACTCTTGCCAAGTTCATAGTCGGACTACCTAACGTAGTACTGACAGTTAAAACCCTTATGGGAACCCTTATAAATATCGTGATAGGAGCGTAGTTCCTTATCGTATATGGTAGCGAGACTCCGAACCCTGAGGTTGAGGAGCAACAACGCGATGATGTTTTTAGTTATTGGAGATCAGATTGTGGATCCGATAGAGCGTCCTAACACGGGACCAGATGATGTTTATATTGAGGATGTAGCGGTTGAGGATGTTGTCCTAGAAGGGATTATCGCTGAAAAGGATCCTGACAAGAATGAATAAAGGACCACTGAGGAATTGATGACCATGGTTAGGGTGACTACCAGAGGTAGGATTGGCCGATCACTACAGGAGGTTCGTTCAAGTTCGTAAAGATAATATCCCCTTTAACGCGGCTTACTTATAAGACTGAGAAGTTCAAATGGATAGAGAAATGCGAGAACAGCTTTCAAGAACTGAAGCAAAGGTTGGTGACGACTCCTATGTTGGCATTGCCAGATGGAAAAGGAGATTTTGTGATTTGTAGTGACGCTTCGCATAAGGAATTAGGGTGCTTCTTATACAGCACAACAAGGTAATCGCGTACGCGTCAAGACAATTAAGGGAATATAAAATTCGATATCCCCACCCATGAGCTTGGGCTCGTGGCAATAGTTTTTCGCTAAAGATTGAAGGCACTACTTGTATGGAGAGAAGTACGAGATTTACACAAGCCATAAGTGCTCTAGTGCATTTTCACGTAGAAAGAGCTCAACATACGCCAGAGGAGGCGGTTAGAGCTAATCAAGAATTATGATTGGGAGATTCTTTATCATTCGGGGAAATCCAATGTGGTGGCTGATGCCCTCAGTAAAAAGGAGAGACTCAAGATGATAATGTCTTTGGGAGAGTTTATAAGAGATTGTGAGAAAATGGAAATAGAAGTGAAGGTAACCGGATCCGGTACCGAAAAGCTGTTTGAGATTGCAATACAACCCGAATTATTGGAAAAGAACATATTGTGCCAGAAAAAGTGATGAATGAAGGCAGAGAGCCAACAAATAGATAAGAGATTAATACCGAGAAAGATGATAAGGGAATAATGAGGTATTCCTACAGAATTTGGGTTCCAAATGTTCAAGAGCTTAAAGATGAGATCTTAGATGAAAGCTAGTTTGAGGAATAAGAGTTAGAGCAAACCCTGAACGTGATAGTCAGGGAGGTCGCCATCAAGATAGAAGGAACCCATAACATAATGAAGTGGAAAATGAGGATTTAAAATATGTAGGATGACCCCGATTATGAGGAGGAGGAGGGAATGTTCAGACTAAGGAAACAGAAGTCGAGTAAGGAAAGGAGACCCAAGACGGTACTCTTATACGATAATTTATGGACCTTTTTAGACAGAACTTAGACTATTATCCCCAACCACCACCCTGAGGAAATAATGCGGTGAGAAATTCTTTCAAGACCTTTAAGTCGCTAAGCTCTCAGAGTTCCAAGGAACAAGCTGACCCAGTCGAGGCAAGAGCCTGGCTAAATGAAATATAGGAATCATTTGAGATTCTAAATGATTGACGAATCACAAAAGACTGTTTTTGTCACTTACCCTCCTAAGAGAGAGGCCACCCGCTGGTGAAAGGCCAAGGAAGGCACGGAGCAAGAGATTATAATAAACTGATTTAAGTTCAGTCAATTGTTTTCAGGAAAGTACTTCCCAAAGTTATGGAGATAGTGTAAAAGCTTTAGAGCCAGAACAAAGGCAGACGAGTATGATGAATTATGAATCTAAGTTGTAAAAGTTGTCAAGATTCGTTCTGAGGACACAAATCCAGAATGGCGGGATGTTTGAAATCAAAGCTTATATTGTGTTGGTTCATGAAATAATGATAAGAGAAAGGAAAATAAAAAGAAACTGAAGTGGAAAGGAATATAAAGGCAATAGAGTTTGAGGAATGATAAGGGAGTTGGGTATGAGGAAACCCTAAAGACTCGTAGCAATAGAAATAGAAAAGTATGTAATCGTCAGGATGAGGGTGATTCACCATGAGTTAAAATTGATGGTTGAAGGCATAAGAGATACATATATTTTATCCCCTGTAAGTTGGGAGGATTCGAGGAAACCTTGAGATAGTTCGAAGGATAAATAATGAGACGCGGATAGACTGAGGAGACAAGGAAGTAAGAAATTAGGAAAATTGGATGAAGGAAGTGACCTTCAAGAATGTGAAGTGTAAGACCGATGGCTTGATACCCAGAAAGGGAGACGCCAGGTATGAAAGATATCCCAACATTGAGATGACTGTTGAGATAAACAACAAAAGTAAATAAGGAATTATTAAGAAGAAGTTCACGTTGAACACGGCCAATATCTTCCAGAACATCCCTGTTCTCATTACCAAATTAGGCAAGCAAAATGAAAAAAAAACCGTTGTTATCTTTTGGAGGCCATATGGATTGACCTCAGTTTGAATAAGGATGCTATTGTGAAATTAAGTATAGACTATCGAAGTGAGAATGATTGAATAAGGTAATCTATCAAGTATATATGACTTAATTTATCCATGGAAGAGTGTAAGTATCTTGTAAAGGTGGAATTAAGGATAAAACCCCGATAACTTGAAATGAATCCTAGGGGAATGCATAAAGGTTGGAATTTCACCCTTAATAGGGAAAACATGAGTTTTGACAGTATGAATTGGAAAGGATTAAGGTAACAACAACATTTAAGGATCAGTGGAGAAATTTTTCAGAAGTATATAGACAATGATTCTGGTATTAGTAAATGGTATCTTGATATGCCCTGTGCCTAAGGTGTACCTGATGAAGGATTTAAGGATAACCTTAGAGGTTTTACAAGGAGAAAGGTAATATTCAAAGTTCTCAAGAATAGAAATTTTGATGAAGGAAATATGACGTAATTATAATAATGCCAGGTGGGGCACGTGTTGAACCATAAGAAAGTATAGATCGATCCAATGAGGGTCGAGATTGGTGAAAACAAGAAGGACCCAAGATAAGAGACGTCCTAAGTATGATCGAGAGTCAGTCGTGGCAATGTTCACATCTAAAGACTAAGGCAATGACTTATGGAAAAATGGTAATTTTTTTTCTCACCAGGACTTAAGAGAAGCATTTTCACATAAGCAGTGATTGAAATGCGGTAGAAAATTTAGTTGGAGGTGGTTAAAATGATATTGATTGTAAGGAAATTTTACTATCAGGAAAGGCCAAAGAGGTGGCCAACACTTTAAGTGTAAGAGGACAATTATCAGCGCTCGTGCCAGAGGAATACAGTGATAATGGTTAATTCCGTGAAGGTTGTATTATGGTGTGAAAGATTGACATTCCTTCTGATGACTGTGTGGTACTCAACCGTAATAGTAGTTTGGTAAAGATTTAATTCATGTAATCGCCGTGAGCGGGCTTTCTATCTTAGAAGGTCCTATCTTGAGATAAGCCAGGAGCATGTTAAGAAAGGACTAAATGAACCTTTGAGCTTCATGTCTCCCAGTAAAGAAATATGGTTAATAATGGTATTAGACTGCTATCGTTGCTTTGATTAAAACTCTTCTGCAATTTTATCTGCTTCATGTCATGTATGTACGTCAGGATCAGGAATGTTCTTCACGAATCATGAATGGTGATTATGTTACCTCCTTAGAAGGATTCGATATGATATGAATGGACTCCGTATGGTTAGCTATTAAAACTTCATGGAAAATGAATGACTACAGTAGGTCAACGGTGGGCCATAGTAATTCATGAATGATTCTGCGAGTAATGAGCCGATTACTTACAACCGTGAGAGTTGTATTGGAATGGATGTTGAGAGTGAGTACCACTAATCGGGTCGTGGTGGTGTATAAGTTATCATTGATAGGCTAATTAAGTCGATTATCTACCTATTGAATACTTATTCCTTCTTACCAATAGAGAGTCGTATTGCTATACAAGGAAGGTTGCGGTGCAAGCATAGAATTCTAGTAACAATGATGTCTAGAATGAAATCCCTTATTTGAGTTTCAATGTCGAGGGAGTTTCAAAGGTGAGTGTTTATGAGCTCGAGCAAGAGCATGAGTCCGTAGAATAATGGACGGAATAGCAAAAAAATCTTTAAGCACGTGAAATGCGATGCTATAATACTTGATGTTGATATATATACATATATGTTTTGTTCTCCTATGACAAACCTCTATAGTTCAGAGGTAGACTCTAAGCCAGATATTTTGTGGCAGTATATTTTTTTTCATATATACAATTCTCTTCAATTCGTTCTTTTCTTTTCATTTTGTATAAGTTGAGAAAAACAACCCTTCCAGAAGGGGAGGTATTGCCGAATGACTATCTATCTATGTGATAGAAGCCTAGTAGGATACCACATGTTGTTTAATTGCTTGTCAAGTACTAAAGGCTGGCCACCTTCTGTACTAACTATGCAATAGAACAAGTGTTCATGATCATAGTGATCTCTCAATAAATTCTTTTACTTCTACACGAAGGACCAAGCTTTTGAAGATGGAGGCAGCTAGAGATGAAGTGGTACCAAGTATGGTAGTATTCGGAATGGAAACGCATTCGTGATACTAAGGTTGACGCATTTATTAAAAGGTTATAAAACTCTAGCGAGTAAAGGTATATCTAGAATAGTATTATGTACGGAAGATAGTAACGCTTACGAACCAGAAAAGGAGTATTGAGAAGCAAAAGCTATAATGCTAGAAGCTATGATGAGAGTCTGTGCAATAGACTTGAAAGAATTTGGAATGATCACTTAACGCGGATTGAGTTTTCTTACGACAATAGATCATATGTCATTATCGAGATGTCGCCTTATGAGATCCTTGAGGGAAGACAATGTCGATCTCCCTTATGTTAGGATGAAGTTGCAGAGCGCAAGATGCTCGGACCAGCAGTGGTCCAAAGGACCAGGGATATAATAGATCTAATCAGAAGATGGCTGATAGTAGCCCAAGATGGACATGAGAAGTATGTTGAATTGACACGAAAGGACAAGGAATAGGAAGTAGGGGACCTAGTGCTGTTATAGGTATTCCCTTGGAAAAGATGGATGTGTTTCGGAAAGAAAGGAAAGCTAAGCCCACGAAGTGTTGGACCCTTGGAGATATTAAGACGTATTGGGAAGTTAGCATATGAGCTAGCCCTACCCCCGAACCTGTAGCAAGTTCATAACGTGTTTCACGTATCAATGTTAAGGAAGTGTAATTCGGATGCCAGAGAAAAAGGGGCATATGAGCGCATAGAAATGCAACCAGACGTAACCTATATGGAGCAACCAGGAAGGGTTATAGATTGAAAAGGAACAAATGCTTAGGAGAAGGGTTATCAAACTAGTCAGAGTTTGATGGTAGAACCACAATGTAGGAAAATTTACTTGAGAGTTAGAAAGTGCAATGCTAAGAGAGCATCCCTATTCATTTTCTATCCGATTTCGGGACGGAATCCTTTTAAGGAGGGGAGACTGTAATAACCCCAATTTTTGGAATTTTTGAAACACGGATGAATAGTAACTTTTGCTGATGATGCTGATTAAGAAAAATTATCAGACCACGCTATATAGGAGTACTGTTATGGAAATTCTAAGATCGTATTAGTATTCCATAAAGTAAATAAGTGTATGTAAAGATTGTCAGAATCCAAATTCAAAGAGGTTAATGGACGATGATGTCATCACACCAACAAGAGGAAGACAAGTGTAACAAGATGACATAAGCAGATGACATGAGCATGACAAAGTGGGAAGGATTGGTTGGTTAATTGTGAGCCACACAATTTTTACCATGGTAACAATTTAATTAACAAACAAAAGGTAGCAACCAAGCCAAGGCAAAAAAAATCACAAAACACAAATTAGAAGTTGACTTTTGCTTTCCAAGAACAAAAGGTCTCGGCCAAAACCAGAGCAGAAACTTAAAACTACCATATCTCCTTCAATACTCACTCAAATAGTATGTTCTATAGCTCTTTGGAAAGGTATTGAGATGGCCTACAACTCTTGTTCACAAGTCTCGTGCAAATAAGCATGGTAAGACCCTCGTTTTGACAGTTCTTTCAATATGACTTTTAGAAACTTCAAAACCTAACTTTGTGTTCTTGATTTCTTTGGAAAGATCAAGCTTGTAGGAGGCTCCCTAAGACTTCCTAGCTACTCTAATCACTCCAAGGAAGGTATAACATCACTAAACCCTAACTTTACTTTGAGTATTATGATGGTTTTGATGGTTATAGTAAATAAAAAACATGATGCTTGTGTGTTTAGAGTTTGGATTGGATTTGTAGTAATTTGGATGTTGAAATCTTGTTTATAGTTAATGAAACTTAAGTATAGTTAGTAGTTCATGTGTGGGGTTGTATAAATTGGAAAATCTTGAGTTTTGGGGACTGATGTAGTAAGGTTTGGATGAGGGTTGGTTGTATTGTTGGTTGTGAGTTGAATGGTGGTTGTTTGGAGTGGTTAAAAAATTGGAAATCGCGTAAACATAAACGTCATAATGCCCGATTTTCCTTAACTGTTCTGTTCTTAACTTTATGGCCCGTGAACTCACTGAAAGATTTTAACCTTTGCCATGTTTAGATAGTTCATGTTACGAGCTTCATTTTGATATGTGGTTCGCTTGAATCCGATGTACGGTTTAGGAGAAACGACCATTTTAAGTAACGGCATTTCGCGAATGAACCATTACCCCTCGCCTTACTTTGAAACCTTGGTTAAGGCCCTTAGACTAATTGGAGTATGAAACAATTATTTAAAGTGGACTACGCAGTTGGTAGAGTATTCGCAAAAGCGTCGCCTTAAAATTCGTAACGGTTAATTTATTAAAAATGGTGGAGCCGAGGGTACTCGAACGACTTATGTGATTTGTTAAGCGTAGAAATGACCATAAGTAAACGTTAGGGTTCAATTGGTTAAAGTCTAGTTTCTTAAGCGACCGTGGTTTAATTCCGGCTTATGTTGTTCATAGGTTACCGGACCCACTCTAAGCTTAAGTCTACCCCGGAGCACTCAGGCAAGTTTTCTACCCGTTATACTGTTGTTGTGATGTATATATGTATATGCATTATCTTGTGATAAGTGCATGATTGTTATTAGCAAATCTTGCGATATATTGGAGCATGCTGTTAGGAATATGTGTATTAGTTTGATGATAAGTTAAACAAAACACTTAAGTAGAAATCTAGTGTTTGTAGCCTCAACGGATAAGACCATCTTGGCTATCCGTTGAAGGAGTAGCTTTACTTAGCAATAAGTTTAGTATTGTAGCACATTTCATTCTCTGGATTCAAGTTGTAATTCTTAGATGTTGTAAGAAATTATCAGTCATGTTGACTACTAGTGGATATGCAAATAGGAGGGCTAATTGTAAATATTTCATGCCTTGTAATTTTGTAGGAGTGAAGAAGTATCAACGGATATTGAAGACCTTCAACGGATAAGAAACAAAGCTTCAACGGATGTCTCTAATGCTTCAATGGATAATATCCATCAATGGATAAGTGCTTCAACGGATAAAGACTTCAACTGATAATGCATCAACGGATAAAGCTTCAACGGATAAAGCCTCAACGGATATGGCATCAACCGATGAAAGCTTCAACGGATGCTTAGTTCATTAGCAGTTGATAATGACAATTCACAAGCTGACAGAGGCACATGGGTTGACAGAGACAAACTGGAATGTGGAAGCCTCTAGGAGGAATCAAGAAAATGCAGCATTTCCATTCTGATGCAAACAAGGAAGTATTCAAAGATCTACAGCCAAACCTAAGTTGCATTTGATAGAGAAATGAAGAAGAAACATGTGAAGAATCTTTTTAATTGTATTTTACAGTTTTGTCTTCACTTGTAAACTTGGTGATATATAAACCAAGTAGCAGCTAGTAATTAGAGAAGAATTTTCCTGAGCTGTTTAGAAATATCCAGAGAAATCATCTAGTTTGTACTAGGAAGCAGCTGTGATTTAATTCTTTGAATCACAGATTTTCTGAAATAACACATCTCTGGTGGAACAACAAATCCACCAGAAAAGTTTTTAAGTTCTTTGTGTTCTTTACATTTGTGTTTGAATATATATCTGTCTGTATTAGCTTCAAGCAATTCACACACTTGTTCTCAAAAACACTTAGCCTTAGAAACTGCTCAAAACTTGAAAAAGTTTTGAGATTTACATTCAACCCCCCTTCTGTAAATCTCATTGTTAGTCCACTGGGAATAACACATGCTGATATGGTATATATGCATGTCTGTTTCGTAATCTTGATATCTAATTGTTGATTCAATTACTTATTAGTTGCATAATACCTATGCTAGAGATAAGCAGTAGTTGCGTATACCCTTAGTATAGGGGACCCAAAGGTGAACATATTTTCTAAACCGAGAGACGATGTTCCCGAGTATATTATATATATATAAATAGTTTTCAAAACTATTATTCGAATAAGGTTTATTCGATAACTTTATTTCACTTAATGAATATTATTTTGAATATTCATTCGAGGACTTATGACTCCGCTTATTTTATTTAATGAATATTGTTTTGAATATTCATTCGAGGACTTATGACTCCGCTTATTTTATTAAATAATATTCTTTATTTTATTAAAGAACAACTCAGAATTTATTAAGTAGTGGAAACTGGAAAGAGGGATTAGGTTATGGAGATGATAAAAGTGAGAAAAGAACTGAACAAATTGAGCCAATTGTTGTTAAACAGACTTCTAAGTCAAAGGTAAATCCTGTTAAGTTTGTAGCAAAAACTGTAAAGTCTGATTCTGAAAAGATGAAAGAATCTGTGATAAAAGTCAAAGATAAGTCAACTTTTGACAAATTAAAACAGGATAAACCAACTGAAGTCAACATAGGCTTAATGACAAAGACAGTCTATTCCCAAGCCAAAGGCAGAATGGACTGTTGAAGATATTGAAGAAGTCCACAAGGACAAGAAAGCCATGAACATTCTGTTTAATGGCCTGGATCAAGATATGTTTGACAATGTCATCAACAGCCAAACTGCTAAGGAAATTTGGGATACTGTGCAGCTTATCTGTGAAGGCACTGATCAAGTTAGAGAAAACAAAATGCAGCTTCTCATTAAACAGTATGAATATTTTCACTTTGAAGAAGGAGAATCATTGAATGATACCTTCAACAGATTTCAGAAACTATTGAATGGATTGAAGCTGTATGGGAGAATTTACCAAGTCAAGGACTCCAATTTAAAATTTCTAAGGTCTCTACCAAAGGAATGGAAGCCTATGACTGTTTCTCTAAGAAATTCTCAAGATTATAAGGACTTCACAATTGAAAGATTATATGGAATTTTGAAGACATATGAACTTGAGATGGAGCAAGATGAGCTGTTGGAAAAGGGAAAGAGAAAAGGAGGATCAGTTGCACTTGTAGCTGACAGTGAAAAAGTTGAAGCCATGAATGAGGAAAAGACAATGCCAAGTCTCAAAATTGGCACAAGCAAATCAGAATCAAGCAAGGGTAAAGAGCAAGTAGCTGAGGATGAAGACAATTCCAGTCATGATGACTTTGATGATATTGATGAATATTTGGATTTTCTGTCCAGGAAGTTTGCAAAGATGAAGTTCAGGAAAAATACAAAATTCACTAAGCCAAACAAAAACATGGTGGATAAATCAAAGTTCAAATGTTACAACTGTGGCATTAGTGGACACTTTGCAAGTGAGTGTAGGAAGCCAACTTCTGATAAAAAGAAATTTGAGCAAGTTGATTACAAAAAGAAGTATTTTGATTTGCTCAAACAAAAGAAAAGAGCTTTTCTCACTCAAGATGATTGGGCAGCAGATGGGGTCAATGAAGATGATGATATAGAATATGTCAACCTAGCCCTGATGGCTAATTCTGATGAAAATGAAACTAGTTCATCAAGCAACCAGGTAATTACTACTGATCTCTCTCAGCTTTCTAAACATGAATGCAATGAAGCCATAAATGATATGTCCAATGAATTATATCATTTGCGTGTTTCCCTTAAATCACTAGCTAAAGAAAATACTAGGATCAAAGAGAATAATGTGTTTTTAAGTGATAGGAATGTTGTGTTAGATAATCAGGTAATTGAGCTTGAAAAGATTAAACTTAAATGCTTGACCGTTGAAAGTGAACTAGAAGAAGCTGTTAAGAAAGTAGAAATTCTTTCTAAACAGTTAGAAAGTGAGCAAGAGGTAATCCAGGCCTGGAAAACATCTAGGGATGTTAGCGTTCAGATTGCCAAGGTTCAGGGAATTGAATCATTCTGTGAGGATTCCTGGAAGAAAAACAAAAAGGAGTTAGAATTAATTGATGGATTGTCAATGGATGTGGAATGAACGGATGATAAAAGTTATCCGTTGAAGGAAGAAAAGGAGCATCCGTTGAAGGCTCATCAATTAAAACAGGCAAGTAATTTTAAAAATAAAAATCTCAATAAGAAGAATGATTCAACTCTCAAGAACTTTGTCAAAGAAGGAGCTAACACATCCAAAGATGTCAGTAAGGTGAATATAGGACACATGACTTTAAATCAGCTGAAAAATAGGCTTAAGTTGCTTGAGGATAAGAAGGAAACTAAAAGAAAATCTAAAAGAAATGGGAAGGTAGGGATTAATAAACATAACAATTACACACCTGATAGGTATGCTCCTAGAAAAAGCTGTGTGCATTGTAAAAGTGTTAATCACCTATCTGATAATTGCAAATCTGTTAAAAATACTCCCATGTCTTCAAATCCCTCCATGCCTAACATGTCTATATCACCTCTGCATGTCATGTCTGTTATGTCTCATCAGAATCCCCATGCACATTTTGCAAACATGCCATATATTAATAATCCTTATTTTACTACATTTAGTATGCCTCAAATGCCATACAATATGCCTATGTGGAATAACATGTTTGCACAATCTATGCCTTATCAAATTCAATCAAATGTGCTAAATGATTCTGTGACTAACCCTACACTTCAACCAACCACATCTGAGATCAGGTTGACCCAAAGTTACCTAAGTCAAAAGATGCAGGAGGAATGAAGTCTAGGAAAAAGACTAACAAGGCTGGACCCAAGGAAACTTGGGTACCAAAATCAACTTGATTGATTTTGTTGTGTGCAGGGAAAAAGAAGGAATCTATGGTACTTGGACAGTGGCTGTTCAAGACACATGACAGGAGATTTCACCCTGCTCACAGAGTTTAAGGAGAGAGCTGGCCCTAACATAACCTTTGGAGATGACAGCAAAGGATTCACTATGGGATATGGCTTGATTTCAAAAGAAAATGTCATCATTGATTAAGTTGCATTGGTTGATGGTCTCAAACACAACTTATTGAGCATCAGTCAACTATGTGACAGAGGGAATACTGTTTTTTTCAATTCTGAAGCCTGTATTGTCACAAGTAAAAAGGACAATAAAGTGGTTCTAACTGGAGTTAGAAAAGGGAATGTGTACTTAGCTGACTTCAACTCTACAGATGTAGAATCCAGTACTTGTCTTTTCAGCAAAGCAAGTGCAGTTGAAAGTTGGCTATGGCACAAGAAGCTGTCCCATTTGAATTTCAAGACAATGAATGATCTAGTCAAAAAGGACTTAGTTAGAGGAATGCCGCTAGTGGAATTCACAAGGGATGGACTGTGTGATGCTTGTCAGAAAGGAAAGCAAAAGAAAGTATCATTCAGTATGAAGCTTGAATCTGCAATTGATGAACCATTACAACTGCTACACATGGATCTTTTTGGACCAGTCAATGTATTGTCAATTTCAAGGAAAAGATATTGCCTAGTGATTGTTGATGATTTCTCTAAGTTTTCATGGGTCTATTTTCTTGGATCAAAGGATGAAGCTAGTGAAATCATTATCAATCATATCAAGTAAGTCAACAATCATCCTGATTTCAATGTAAGGAATATTAGGAGTGACAATGGAACTGAGTTCAAGAATTCAACCATGAAGTTGTTCTGTGAAGAAAATGGGATCATGCATGAGTTCTCAGCTCCAAGGACTCCACAACAAAATGGTGCGGTGGAAAGGAAGAACAGATCACTATTTGAAGCTGCAAGGACAATGCTTGAAGAGTCAAAACTCCCAACTTACTTTTGGGCTGAGGCTGTTAACTGTGCATGTTACACTCAGAATATTTCTCTAATCAATCAGGCAAAAGGCATGACTCCCTATCAATTATTCAAGAGAAGAAAACCAACTTTAAACTTTCCGCATGTCTTTGGTTGCAAATGTTACATCTTAAGAAATCAATCTGATCACAAAGGAAAGTTTGATGCAAAGGCTGATGAAGGAATATTTGTTGGTTATTCTGCTGGAAAATCATATAGGGTCTACAATCTAAGAACCAACATTGTCATGGAATCTGTGCATGTTGTGTTTGATGATAAAAAGATTGATGGACTAACGGATGAGGGACATCATGAAGGACTCAAATTTGACAATATTGAGATATATTGTGATGATAGTGAAGATGAGAATGATGAAGAAGGCATCTCAAGAAAAATTTAGAATCTGCCTTTGGATAATGCACAGAATGCTGCATCCGTTGAAAGTCATCATTCATCTTCCGTTGAAAGAAGCAATGCAGCATTCGTTGAAAGACAAAGTGCATCATCCGTTGAAGTTCATAATGAAGCATCCGTTGATCACAGTCTGTCAACGGATAATCAATTCACTTCATCAGTTGATAGAGCTCCCAATTCCTTTCAAAGGATCAGCAACTCAGGGGAGTTTCAACCAATCAACATTCTATCTCACATCATGACAATTCTGAGGCAACCTCATCTAGAGCTAATCTACCACCTCAAAGGAAATGGACCAAGAATCACCCTTTTGAACTGATCATTGGTGATGCTACATCTAAAGTGCAAACTAGAAAGGCTACTCAAGATGAATGTCTGTATAGTAGCTTTCTATCACAGGAGGAACCTAAGAGAGTGGAAGAAGCTCTATTAGATCCAGATTGGATTTTAGCAATGCAAGATGAGCTAAACCAATTTGAAAGGAACAAAGTATGGAAGCTGGTACCCAAGCCAAAGAACAAGAGTTCTATTGACACAAAATGGGTATTCAGAAACAAGATGGATGAAAATGGTATTGTCATAAGGAATAAAGCCAGATTGGTTGCTAAAGGCTATTCTCAACAAGAAGGAATAGATTTTGATGAAACATTTGCTCCAGTTGCCAGACTTGAGGCCATCAGAATCTTTCTAGCCTATGCAGCCCATGCCAATTTCAAAGTCTATCAAATGGATGTCAAAAGTGCATTTCTAAATGGGGAATTGGAGGAAGAAGTTTATGTAAGCCAACCTCCAGGATTTGAAGATCCAAACTTTCCAGACTATGTGTATTATCTATTGAAAGCACTCTATGGACTAAAGCAAGCACCTAGAGCCTAGTATGAGACTTTGTCAAAATTCCTTCTAGATAATCACTTCACAAGAGGTACTGTTGACAAAACTCTCTTCTTTAGAAATGTTAATGGCTCTAAAATACTTGTTCAAATTTATGTAGATGATATTATATTTGGATCTACAGATGATAAGCTTTGTAAAAAGTTTGCTAAGTTAATGCAAAGTAAATATAAAATGAGCATGATGGGAGAGCTAACTTATTTTCTTGGTTTACAAGTTAAACAAGTTAGTGATGGAATTTTCATTAGTCAAACTAAATATATTTATGATCTTTTAAAGAAGTTTGACTTAATGGATTGTTCATCTGCAAAAACTCCCATGGCCACTGCCACCAAGCTTGAATTAAACAAGGCTGAAAAGTCTGTGGATATTTCAAGTTATAGAGGCATGGTTGGCTCACTTTTATATTTAACTGCTAGTAGACCTGATATAATGTTTTCTACATGTCTATGTGCTAGATTTCAAGCTGACCCTAAAGAATCTCACTTAGTGGCTATTAAAAGAATCTTCAGATATCTCAAAGGGACTCCAAATCTAGGAATTTGGTACCCTAGAGAGTCTGGTTTTGATCTAATTGGCTACTCAGATGCAGATTATGCAGGCTGTAAAATAGACAGGAAAAGCACAACTGGCACCTGTCAGTTTCTAGGGAACAAGCTTGTGTCATGGTTCAGTAAGAAGAAAAATTCTGTTTCTACATCAACAGCTGAAGCTGAGTACATTGCTGCTGGTAGTTGCTATGCACAGATACTATGGATGAGGAATCAGCTATTTGACTATGGTTTGACTGTTGACAAAATTCCAATATTCTGTGACAACACAAGTGCCATTGCCAATACTGAAAATCCAGTGCAGCACTCAAGAACCAATCACATTGATATCAAGTACCACTTCATTAGGGAACATGTGATGAAAGGTACAGTGGAACTTCATTTTGTTCCAAGTAAAAAGAAGATTGCAGACATATTTACCAAGCCACTTGATGAATCAACATTCACAAGATTAGTAAGTGAGCTAGGTATGCTTAATTATTCATAAATTTATGTCCTCTATATAATCTGCATTGAAGCCTGAAATGAATTTGCTGCAAGAACAAAGTTGGCTTTAAGAAAGACCTATCCTATCAACGGATATTCTCTATCCGTTGAAAGCCAAAATTGTTCTATCAACGGATGTTCATTATCCGTTGAAAGACAAATACATTTCTGGTAATTTTATCCCTCAACGGATAAAAGGGTGTTGATCATCAACGGATAACTATTTACCTTATCCGTTGAAGTGTCACATCAGTTACTTCCTGTAAGTCACAGCCGTTGATTTCTTTACTTAACCGTTGATACAGATATACACTGTTGTATGTATTTGTTTTAAAGACAGTTTAGAATTTCTACAGTTTTATTTATTCTTGAACGGTTGTAATTTACTTAAAAGTATCATTTTATTTACGTTTTAATTCAAGAAAGTATAAAAGCCCATTGAACTCTTATTTTCACTTTACGCTTTCTTGCAATTTTCATTCTCCTTCTCTCCCAAAATTCTCAAGTTTTTCTCTGCAACCTCTACTCACAACAATGGCACCAGTAGTCAAAATTATGTCTCAAATAGGATTTGTTTATGAAAAGAATAATTTTATAGCCTTGGTTGAAAAGAATGAAGCCCATTCTGATTATCACAAGATGATGGACTTCATCAAAAACTGCAAACTAAGCTATGCAATGCTGGAAGCCCCAACCATCTACTGTGAGGTGATTGAGGAGATTTGGACAACTGCAGAGTTAAACTCCACATATATGACTATTGCCTTCTCTCTCAAAGGTAAGAATTATTGCATTAACTGTGATGATATATAGTCTTGCTTTAAGTTGCCTGAGAATAATGCCATAACACCACACACTGATAAAGATGTATCTGCTATGTTAGATTCCATAGGCTATGCTTTTGATTCTGCTAGTTTAGGTAGCATTAGAAGGAAAGGCCTTAGGAAATAATGCAGTTTTCTTGGAGATGCCTTTATCAAGGTTTTCTCTGGGAAGATTAGCAATTTTGATGCCATAACTTCATCTCTTGTTAATATGCTCTATATGCTAGTTTCTGATAGGTACTTTAATTTTAGCAATTGTGTCATGCTAGAATTAGGTTCCAGATTAGGTAACAAAGCTAATAGACCACATAACATCTACTATGCTAGATTCTTTATGTTATTGGCTAACCATGTTGCTGAAGGATTGGTCATATCAAATGAGAATAATAAACTCAAATGCTGGGCACAAGAGAAAAGGGTCCTTGCAGACCTTGTGAGAATGAACCTCAACAGCCAGGTGCCATTGGTATATTTGCCAATCATGAATGCACCACAGGTAAGTGAGGTAAACACTTCTATAACTCCTACTATTTCCAACCCCATTGTTTCTTTGCCTTCTAGTGTGGCCATGGAATCTGTGTCTTTGTCCAAACAGGTTCCTACCAAAGCCACCAAAACTAAAATTTCAAAACTCAAGTCAAAGAAAACTACCTCTGTTGTTTCTCAAAAGACAACAGTTGTAACAACTACCATAAACCCTGAAGGGAGTGAATAGGGTGTGAGTGGTGAGGGGAGGGTTGAACATCAAGAAACCCCCCAGGATAAGGTGGGAGAGGTGAGTGGTACCCAAGCCAGCCAAGCCACAGTCTCTCAAAAGACTGTGGTGGTTCAAAAGGAGTCAAACACATCCCTAGTTGCATCCTCCCAAAATGGTGCAACTATTGAAAATAGTCCCCAACCAGGGACACAGACCAAAAGAGGGAGGGACACTGAAGCCACACATTCACCAATTAAAGCCTTTTCAAGGAAGAAGAAGGCCAGGACCCTAGTTTCCACACAAGGGGCATACACAACACAGATACATCCACCTGTATCTGTGCCTTCTCAAATTCAGCTTGATGTGATTCCAGCAAATGTGGAGTCACAGCCCCATTCTCTCATAATAGAAACACACCAATCATCAAAGTCTCCATCACCCTCTCTGGATGTGGATATGATATTCACATCAATTCCTGATTCTCCCTCATTAAAACTTAGGGAGGAGCCCCACTCAAAACCTGATGATCATCATCTTTTAGATGATTTGTTGGATCATCAGCCAATTCTTTCAGATGTAGTTGAAGAATCTGTGTCACCACACTTAAAATCAATTCACACAGATTCAACAATTATGTCACTTTCTATATCTACATCTTTTCCTTCTTCAATGGATATCTCTCATCCGTTGACAAGTGGTTGTTCTTCAACGGATAAGCTTAACAGCAGTTATCCGTTGATACCATCAGTTTCCACTTCAACGGATATTCCTTATCCGTTGATGGTCTCTACACATATAACAGAAACAATTCCAACTGTAGAGGACATGGTTACTGTACAATCACTTTTAGGTTTGAGGGAAGGGAGTCATCTTTTGAGTGAGAGGATGGGTTGCTCCCAGGTAAAAGGAGAGGTTGAGAGTCACCATATGCATGCTATTTCTTCCAGCATGGCAAAAGTGAGTGAGGGGAGTGCCAACTTAGAAGGTGAGGGTGAGGGTGTGAGGGTGTGTGTGAGCCAGAGGGAGCCCCTGATGCAAGAAAATAGAGAAAATGAGAGAAAGGCAGGTACAGAAGCTATAAGGGTGGATCCAGCCATTGCTAGTGAGTCAATGAAAGTGGATGATGCAGAAAAGGAAAGACAATTTCAGCAACATTACAAAGCTGTAATTGATAACATTTCCTTGGATGCTGACACTTTTACTCATCCTGTTTCAGCCTATCAATTATTGGCTGCTCAGGGCAATGTGGAGGTAGAACAGACTTTAAACATTGTACACACTTCAGAATCTCTTCTCAGAGACAAAGCTGCTGTTAACAAGCTGCCTTCTCAAGCTGGTGAGCCATCTGAAGAATTTGGAGTAAATTCTAATGATGATGACTCTGATTCTTTGGATGAGAGCATGAACTTAGGGGGAGTAGCAGGCCCAAGTTCTGTTCCAGATCTTCCTGAATGGGCATGGGCAAAAGCATCAACTCCAGGAGAGTTTGGTGTCACTTTGGTCAGACAAGTCATGACAATTCAGAAGGCCCTTCAGGAGACTACAGATGCTGGTACCAAGGCAATACTTCAAGCTCATCTGGAATCTCTGCATCTCTTGGAGTTGTAGCATTTCAAACAGAATCTAAGTGTGGATGAGCTCAAACAGGACATTGCTGATCTGAAATCCTACAATACTGAGAAGTTGGATTTAGTCATACCTTATGGTACCATGCAAGATTTGTTGGGGAGACTGAGGAAAGAATCTGATGCTGACAAGAGGCTGGCCAGATTGGAAACCAGAGTTCAGATCATTGAAGACTCTATGGTCACTATTCTTCAGAATCAACAAACTCAAACAAATCTACTCATGCAGCTGGCAAAAGCACAAGGCTTGACCCCTACCCTTGATGATAACAAAAAGGGGGAGAATAAAGGGGAAGGGGAAGGAGAGCCATCAACAACAGTTCAAATTTCTCAAGTGCTAGTTCCTGCCATCACCACTTCTCCACTTGTTCAAATCAAAGGAAAGCTTGATGGAATTGATCTAATCCAGATAGCAGCAGCTGAATTACAAGTCAAAGAGCAAAGGAAGAAGATTGATGAAAAGATGCAACAAATTTTTGGTTCTACAACTTCTCAATCACAATCTGTGAAGCATAGCACAAAAGTGGAATCAATTATTATGGAGCTCAAGCCAGTAGGGAGGAATAAGGTTGGAGAGACTTCTTCTAAGGATCTGAAACCTATGGTTCTCAAGCCCAACAACAGATCCATTAAGGTCTCTACAAAGAATCCTCTGAAAGAAGTGGATTTTCCTCTTCCAAAGGCTGATGAGGACAAGCTTTTGGGTAGAAGTATCACAAAGCTCAAAGAGACCATGGATGTGGCTGTAAGGAGGAACATGGCTATTATCTTCAGAGAGGGAAATAGCATATGTGTGATGCAAGGACATCCCAAATTCTCAATAGCCAAGAGGGAAGAAACCAGAAGGTTGAAGGAAGAAGCCAAACAGCTAAAGGCTGACAAAAGAGCACAAGCAAAGCTTGAAAAACAGCTAAAGTCAAGTCAGGCTGAAGAACAAAAAGAAATTGAAGACAAAAGTGAAGATGAAGCTATGGGGGACATGGTTGATACTGATATGGAAGAGAGAAGTAAGGAAAGAGAAGAATGGCAGAAAGGGAACAGAAAGAAGGCCAATGCAAAGAGAAAGATGGTAGATAAGACTGAAGAAACCCAATCAAAATCCAAACCACTACCCTCTATTCCTAAACCCATTGTGCCTGACCCCTTCATGAACATTCATGGTGAAACAATCATTCCCAAGGAGGAACCAATTGATTGGGACACCATCAAATTGCCCACCTTCCTAACCTCTTCTCCACCATCAAAGAAGCAGAAAAGAAGAATCAAATCAACACCCTCTAAAGCCTCAATCAAATTCACACAGAAGCCTAAGCCTAAGCCTCAAGCCTCTAAGGATGATTATGTTCACATCTGTGACATAAAAGAATTTTCAGACATTGAACTCTATCTGGATGAGCTGGAGGAAGTAAGGGGAATAGCTGCCTACAAACAGCTACCAGAAAGACTAGTGTTCAAATACAAAGGAGATGGGGAAAGAACTTGGCCTCTTTACAGAATTCTGAATGAAGGCTACTCTACCTTGATTAGAGTCTACTCAGCCATACAAAGGGATTCTGGCTTTACCAGGATTGCCAAGAATGAGATTCTCAACAAGATTGCCAACATAAGGAAAACTTGGAGGGAGCCCAATGCTTTGCCTAGAACATTACTCATTCAAGAAAGAGGAATTACAGTTCACAAATCACCTCATTGGTTGATGGAGTTCAGAGACAACAAAGGAGTCAGAAGATTTTTCAGAATTGAAGATCAGCTCAAGATTGCCAGTAATGAAACTCTCAAGGATATGCAATCTAAGTTGGACATCAATGAAGAAGATGAAGCTGGATTCTACAGACAACTTCAACTTCAAATAGAGGAGAATGACAGGAGGCTAGGAAAGAAAACAAGGAATCAAAGGAAAAGAAACTAATCTGCTCAGGCTAAAGGAGCACCCTTGGAAATAATGTAATTCTTCAATTCCATCTCAACACACACATTTTTGCAGCACTTTTGAATTTCTGCTTTATTACAGTTTATATATTTGTCAAGTGTTTTGTTATCATCAAGCCAAACCCAAATTTATGCCTACAGTTCTAGTAGACATAAATAGGGGGAGATTGTTAGGAATATGTGTATTAGTTTGATGATAAGTTAAACAAAATACTTAAGTAGAAATCTAGTGTTTGTAGCCTCAACGGATAAGACCATCTTGGCTATCCGTTGAAGGAGTAGCTTTACTTAGCAATAAGTTTAGTATTATAGCACATTTCATTCTCTGGATTCAAGTTGTAATTCTTAGATGTTGTAAGAAATTATCAGTCATGTTGACTACTAGTGGATATGCAAATATGAGGGCTAATTGTAAATATTTCATGCCTTGTAATTTTGTATAAGTGAAGAAGTATCAACGTATATTGAAGACCTTCAACGGATAAGAAACAAAGCTTCAACGGATGTCTCTAATGCTTCAACGGATAATATCCATCAACGGATAAGTGCTTCAACAGATAAAGACTTCAATTGATAATGCATCAACGGATAAAGCTTCAACGGATAAAGCCTCAACGGATAAGGCATCAACGGATGAAAGCTTCAACGGATGCTTAGTTCATTAGCAGTTGATAATGACAATTCACAAGCTGACAGAGGCACATGGGTTGACAGAGACAAACTGGAATGTGGAAGCCTCTAGGAGGAATCAAGAAAATGCAGCATTTCCATTCTGATGCAAACAAGGAAGTATTCAAAGATCTACAGCCAAGCCTAAATTGCATTTGATAGAGAAATGAAGAAGAAACATGTGAAGAATCTTTTTAATTGTATTTTACAGTTTTGTCTTCACTTGTAAACTTGGTGATATATAAACCAAGTAGCAGCTAGTAATTAGAGAAGAATTTTCCTGAGCTGCTTAGAAATATCCAGAGAAATCATCTAGTTTATACTAGGAAGCAGCTGTGATTTAATTCTTTGAATCACAGATTTTCTGAAATAACACATCTCTGGTGGAACAACAAATCCACCAGAAAAGTTTTTAAGTTCTTTGTGTTCTTTACATTTGTGTTTGAATATATATCTGTCTGTATTAGCTTCAAGCAATTCACACACTTGTTCTAAAAAACACTTAGCCTTAGAAACTGCTCAAAACTTGAAAAAGTTTTGAGATTTACATTCAACCCCCCTTGTGTAAATCTCATTATTAGTCCACTGGGAATAACACATGCTGATATGGTATATATGCATGTCTGTTTCGTAATCTTGATATCTAATTGTTGATTCAATTGCTTATAAGTTGCATAATACCTATGCTAGAGATAAGCAGTAGTTGCGTATACCCTTAGTATAGGGGACCCAAAGGTGAACATATTTTCTAAACCGAGAGACGATGTTCCCGAGTATATTATATATATATATAAATAGTTTTCAAAACTATTATTCGAATAAGGTTTATTCGATAACTTTATTTCACTTAATGAATATTATTTTGAATATTCATTCGAGGACTTATGACTCCGCTTATTTTATTTAATGAATATTGTTTTGAATATTCATTCGAGGACTTATGACTCCGCTTATTTTATTAAATAATATTCTTTATTTTATTAAAGAACAACTCAGAATTTATTAAGTAGTGGAAACTGGAAAGAGGGCTTAGGTTATGGAGATGATAAAAGTGAGAAAAGAACTGAACAAATTGAGCCAATTGTTGTTAAACAGACTTCTAAGTCAAAGGTAAATCCTGTTAAGTTTGTAGCAAAAACTATAAAGTCTGATTCTGAAAAGATGAAAGAATCTGTGACAGAAGTCAAAGATAAGTCAACTTCTGACAAATTAAAACAGGATAAACCAACTAAAGTCAACATAGGCTTAATGACAAAGAAGCAGCTTAAGCATAAGCTGAAAGAGATTAGGAATGTCAACAAGGTAAAGGAAGCTAGGAAAAATAGGAATGGAAAGGAAGGTGTGAATAAAAGCAATAATTATATGCCTATTCCTATTGCTCCTAGAAAGAAATGTTATAACTGTGGAAACTCTAACCATCTTGCTTTTTTTGCAGGAAAAATAAATATATAAACTCTTTACCTCCTAGATCAGGAGTTAAGAGTCAGTCTGTTAGGGTTTAAGCCACAAAATCCTTGTTTTCATTGTGGTAGTTTATGATATTCCATTTATACTTGTAAGGAATATCATAGTTTGTACTATGATTATTATCAAACAAAACCTTCTTTGAAGAAAGTTAGTATTATTTCTTCTAGTGTAAAGTCTGATGCAAAATCTGATATAAGTTCTGATAAACAGCATGTTAGCATAAACTCTGAAATTAAATCCGCTGCAAATGCTAACAAACTTAAAAAGGCCAAAGGATCTAAGCAAGTCCGGGTCCTTAAAACTAACCATTAGTGGTCTTTGTGATTGCAGAGCAACATGATAAACATCCTAGTGCTGGACAGTGGATGTTCAGGACATATGACTGGAAATAAAGCCCTGCTATCAGACTTTGTGGAGAAAGCTGGCCCAGGAGTTTCTTATGGAGATGGCAACATGGGAAAAACTCTGGGATATGGCAGTATAAATCTTGGGAATGTCATCATTGAAATAATAGCTCTTGTCTCAGGACTTAAACGTAATTTGCTAAGTGTGATCAAATCTGTGACAGAGGTTATCATGTGGATTTCTTTGAAGAACACTGTGAAGTTGTAAGCATATCTATAGGCAAAGTGGTTCTGAAAGGTTACAGGCATTGTAACATTTATGAAGCCAGACTTTCAACAAGTTCTGATGGTTCTGCAATCTGTCTGTTGAGTAGAGCATCAATTAAAGAAAGCTGGAATTGGCACAAAAGACTCTCTCATTTAAATTTCAACAACATAAATGAGCTTGTAAAGAAAGATCTTGTGATAGGACTTCCAAAATCAGTATTTGCTCCTGATGGCCTTTGTGATTCATGTCAAAAGGCAAAACAAAGAAAATCTTCTTTCAAGAGCAAAACTGAATCTTCAATTCTTGAGCCTTATCACTTACTGCATGTTAATCTATTTGGTCTAGTCAATGTCATGTCTATTGCAAAGAAGAAATATGCTATGGTTATAGTGGATGAGTTCATAAGGTACACTTGGGTGTATTTCTTGCACAAAAAGAATGAAACTGCATCTACCCTAACTGATCATGTCAAATAGCTAGATAAGTTGGTCAAAGATTCTGTTAAAATTATAAGAACTGATAATGGCACTGAGTTCAAGAATTTAATCATGGAAGAGTTCTGCAAAGAGCATGTAATCAAACAGGAATTTTCTGCACCTGGAACTCCACAGCAAAATGGAGTTGTAGAAAGAAAGAACAAGATGCTCATATAAGTTGCATGAACTATGCTTGATGAAGCAAAGTTACCAACCTACTTTTTGGCTGAAGCAGTGCAGACTGCTTGTTTTACATAGAATGCTACACTAATAAACAAGCATGGAAAAACACCATATGAGATGGTGAAGAAAAAGAAGCCAAATCTGAAATTCTTTCATGTATTTGGTTGTAAGTGTTTTGTTCTTAAGACTCATCCTGAACAACTGTCAAAATTTGATTTAAAAGCTGATGAAGGAATTTTTGTTGGATATCCACTTTCCACAAAAGCCTTCAGAGTCTACAATTTAAGAACAAGGGTTGTCATGGAATCTATCAATGTATCTTTTGATGATAAGAAGATTAGTGGACTTGAAGATTTCAATGATCATGATCAACTGAGATTTGAAAATATAGATTTAAATTTTGATTCTGTAAATTCTGATGACTTAAACTCTAATCCCGTAAGTTCTGACGGGTTAAGTTCTGATGTCATTGAAACTGTGGTAACAACTCCAAAGGAAAATGCACCTGTCCAGGGGGAGCAAGCTGAAGATCCTGCCACAACTCAAGACTCTCAAGAAGCATCAGAACCTGTCACTGGCTCTTCAAATTCTGATTCATCAAGTTCTGATGAGCCAAATTCTGATAATTCTGAAAACTCTGATTCTTCAAATCCTGATGGATCCAACTCAAATACTGAAGTTTCAGAGAGTATAACTACAGGGGAGCATCAGAAAATGCTGATGGAGACAGCATGGATCATCGGGGAGGATCCAGTTCTAGAGAACACCATCCATCTGCAAGAAAGTGGACAAGTCACATACACCTGACTTAATAATTGGAGATCATGAAGCAGGTGTCAGAACTAGAATTGTAACATCAAATGAATGTGTCTATCATTCTTTTCTATCTCAGACTGAACCAAAGAAAGTGGAAGAAGCTCTTTAAGATGCTGATTGGGTGCAATCAATGCAGGAAGAGTTAAATAAATTTGAAAGAAATAAAGTATGGACCCTAGTACCAAGACCAAAGAACAGATCAATTATTGGCACAAAGTGGGTGTTTAGAAACAAAACTGACAGTGATGGCATAATTACAAGAAATAAAGCAAGGCTGGTTGCTAAAGGCTACTCTCAACAGGAGGATATTGATTATGATGAAACATTGGCACCAGTTGCTAGATTGGAAGCCATGAGAATCTTTTTGGCTTATGCTGCTCACAAAAAGTTTAAAGTATTTCAAATGGATGTAAAAAGTGCTTTTCTAAATGGAGAATTGGAAGAAGAGGTGTATGTTGAACAACCTCTAGGCTTTGTAGATTCAAAATTTCCAAATCATGTCTACAGGCTTGACAAAGCACTTAATGGCCTTAAGCAAGCTCCAAGAGCATGGTATGAGACTTTAGCTCAATTTCTTCTGGAAAGTGGATTTCACAGAAGTACAATTGATAAAACACTATTCTACCTCAACCATAGAAATGACTTACTTTTGGTACAGATATATGTTGATGATATCATATTTGGTTCTACAAATGCCAAACTCTTTGAAAGATTTGCAAAACTAATAAAGTCAAGATATCAAATGAGTATGATGGGAGAACTTAGTTATTTTCTGGGACTTCAAGTCAAACAAAATGAAGAAGGTACTTTTATTAATCAATCCAAGTACACCAGAAATTTACTGAAGAAATTTGGAATGCAAGACTATTCAACTGCATCCACTCTCATGGCCACTGCAACCAAGTTAGATAAAGATACTGGTTCATCAGTAGATATTACTAACTATAGAGGTATGATTGGATCTTTACTCTATTTAACTGCAAGTAGACCTGATATCATGTATGTTACCTGTCTTTGTGCAAGATTTCACGCTGATCCAAGAGAACCTTATCTAATAGCTGTGAAATGAATTTTCAAGTACCTCAAGGGTACAGCTGATCTAGGATTGTGGTATCCTAGAGAATCAGATTTTAAGCTAATAGGTTACTCAGATGCAGATTTTGCAGGATGCAAAATAGACAGGTAAAGTACTAGTGGAAGCTGCCAATTTCTTGGAGGCAGATTAGTTTCTTGATCTAGCAAGAAACAGAATTCAATTTCCACATCAACTGCAGAAGCAGAATATATTGCTGCAGGAAGCTGTTGTGCACAGATTCTTTGGATGAAGAATCAGTTACTGGATTATGGGTTAGAATTTTCTAAAATACCTATTTACTGTGATAATCAAAGTGCTATTGCTATGACAGGTAATCTAGTTCAATACTCAATGACAAAGCACATCAGCATTAGGTACCATTTCATAAGGGAACATGTGATAGAAGGTATAGTGGAATTACATTTTGTTCCACAGATCAACAACTAGCAGATATTTTCACAAAACCACTATGTGAAGCTACTTTTACAAGACTGGTAAATGAACTTGGAATGGTTTCAGGTTCTTTTTCTAAATCTGCTTAGTTTTTTGTTCTCATGCATCAGACTATATTATCAGTGTTTACAGATTGTATCTGTACTTAAATCGAAATACATTAAATGCTGAATGTTATCTGATGTGGATCTATATACTCTAATAGTGATTTGAATGTTCTCTGACTATTCAATCCAATGAGGATTATTGTGCTGGATGCTGACCTAGTAGTCTTTAACATACTAGAAATCCCATGTCTGAATTAGTTATTTATGTGGAAATTCATTAACACAAGCAAATTCTGATTTTGAGCTTAGTCAAATTTACTTTGTGTATCTTATTACTAAGTCACAAACTAGATTCTTGCTTCTTATCTGTCAAATTCTAATGTCAGTAAATCTTAAGGATAAACTAAATACTGATAAGCCTCACTTATCTGAAGAAAAAAAATAATTAAAGTCAGGTACTCCTTTGAGATCTAGAGTAAATATGTGGAAGGGAACACCCAAGTCCATTGCTAGTATTAAGTAATATGCATTAGAAAAGCAAATAAATTTTTCTTGGTGACTTTTCACATTCTCTAATTACTGAAGATATACTCTGATAATAGCATAAACTCTGATAGCAGTTGTGACCCATTTACACTGAGAAGCCACTATGAAAAAGAATTCTAAAAGATGCATAATATGAGCACAAACAGTTGAGGTGGACTCATGCATAAATTTATCCTATAGTAGACTTCATTATTAATGACAGATTTTAAGCATTTTTTTTAGTTATGCCTTATTTTTAAGATGTACTGAAGTTTATCATACTTTAATCCTTATATGATATTTTTCTAAATGCACACACTCTCACTCCATATGATTAATGAAAATTAATGTGGTGATTAAGTTGTTTTTGACAAACAGTCAAGTGTCATTTGCATAAATTCTGAGGACAAGTTCTGGTGGAAGTTCTGATGATTAAACTCTGAAGAAACAAGTCAATATTTGTATGAAGAATCACAGAAACAGACATTCACTTTTTGAGTACAGAAGCCATGTTCTGATGACTGTTAAAATCTGATAATAGTCAAGTTCTGATATTAAATCCTGATGGAAACTCTGATGCTTATGTGGCATTATTCTTTACTTGACTTATTTGTGGTAAATACTGTAACGGTCATATTTAATCATAATATAATTAGGTGAGATAAAAATAGTTATAATCATTTGGGTTAGTGGTAAACGTGTTTGTCTTGAAAAACTGCATGTGCACAGTAATTATTACTTATTTCCCATGCCCATTAACTCCTGCTTTAACTATTGACTTTTCACATATTTCCTAAATCATTACACATCGGTCTAGGGAGACGCTCATTAAGTTAACTCTACACTTAATCATTAATCAGTCCTCTAGTCCCTTGATATTCCATTGGCTATTTAACCGACATTTCATCTCAGACATATCATCTTCTATTCTCACACAAAATCATTCTCTCTTCTAATTCTCACTATTTTCCTCCTTCATAAAAATGGTTCTTGTAAACATGTTTATGAACTATGAAAACTTCAACGTCGAGTTTAGTTGTGGTGACTGGGAACAGGAATGTCACGTCACTGCCATTCCTGATAAGATATGGAACTTGGTTCCACAAGAGGTTCGGACAAATCTCTTGTTCTTTGAGATGGACTATCAACTCCATCTTGATCACTTGGAAGAAGAACGGAGAAAGGCTCTTCTTCAGCAAGAACGGATCATCCATCTTGCCGTGCTAGTTGTCAGCAGCAGGAGGAACTAATCGATAGCTTTCCTTCTTAGACCAAGGCTGTTAATGTTCACCATCTTAGACTAGGATTATCTTGTAATCTTTTGCATGTAATCTATAAATTTCATAAAATGTACTCTTTTGATATTTTAATGAAATTTTTTTGATTGCAAGATTTAGTCTTTGTTTATCTTGCATTATGTGCATGTGAATGTTCTCATTGAAGCCTGTTAATCTTTACTTTATCTACTTGAACTGTATTTCTTGATGAATGTTTTGATTAAAATTATGGTTACTAATAATTTGTGATGATTAGACATATCCTGAGTGACACTTGAGAAGGTAGAAGCAATTGAGAAAGCTCAAGAGAAGCAACAGGCCCAAATCTCTGATGTCACGGCCTCAACCCCGGGGTCAGGAGTTGACGTCACTAAACACAATTACCCAAAAATTATAACAACAGAGTTATTATTATTAGAATATACTAACTTGACCCCAAACCAAGATCCGATCCAGGTTCAAGTATAATTCAGGTTTCTCATTACTACAAACTCTTTATTCACTATCTACGACACACTAACTTTATTCAGCAACTCTTCAGACCTCATGGTCTGATACAAACTACCTCAGAGGAGCCGGGTCCAGAAGGGGCGGGAACACGGGTCGGTCTGACAGATCTTCTAGGCATCTGCGAAATATACGTAACAGTTTACAAGGGTGAGCATAATCGCTCAGCAGTACCAAATATGAATAACGGATTAAAACAATAATGCAACAATAATGGAAACAGAGCTTTAATCATGATATCAACATTTCATAATGATAATCAAGGTAACTGGATAACACTAATTAACATGCTTTGTGAAAACAACATTATAGTGTGCTGCGTAATACCAGAGTCCAATTTTAGCATGCTAATCATTTTATAAAAACCGCTGTATCAATAAATCATGATTTCATATAATTCACAAATCCCAATCAGATACATAGTGGATATGTGAAGACAGCTGATCAGGCTATCAATACCAGGCGGCTCTAATTGCCATCCCATTTATCTGTTCCGAAACTCAGAGACTAGCTAGGTCTCTGACCTGCGGGACTAATCGGTTTTATAATGCGCGCAACCGAATTAGCCTCTTACGCCACCTCAATAGGCCTACTCTGGCCCCAATGTATCCCATATCTGACCATTTTATCCAGTTTTCAAAAACACTTGTACCTATCTCATTTTCAAAATCATTTATCTAGCCAGCACACATACAAAATCCGTTTCGCAAATTATTTCATTTGAGACAGGTACCTTTCGAAGTTACTTTTCCCATAACAATTCGAAAACAATGATTTTTATACATACAGGGGATACGTAACTTAAAACATTTTTGTTCCATTACTAGAATAAACATTTAGCTATTCATATACACTGAACCATAAAAGAATGGTCAGGGGTACTTGCCTTGCAACGCTTTACAGACCCTAATAGCTTTCACGTTGACTTCGATCCTGGAACGACTCGATTGGGATCTACAATTACAGAATACCCTAATTAGTTATACCGACATGCTTGATATCCTCAAATCCTAATAACCCAAATCCGACAACCCGACTCGTATTATTATTATACACACAAACCTGTAATCACATAGTCACATAGTCAGAAATATTGTTAAGATAACACATAAATATATATTTTCGAACATATTTTTAGGAAATGTTGGCAGCATCTTATTTATTTATAAGACTACCTGTCGATTGCAATCGACATCTACAATCACACAATTCACAATATTACTTCGTCCTTTTATACAACTTACATCCCAACACCAATCACAATTAATTATTTAAATCCGGAAATATTTTATGTAAAATCATTTTATTTATTTATAAAATTTAGGACTCAGAGCATCGTCATCACCATCCACTCGTAAGGAGTCATCGCGGACGGCGGCAAAATTTCGCGGGTACCCGATAAATTCTCGGGTTTCCAACGCAAAAATTTCACCGATTAATCCTTAAAATTACTCCGCACAAATAATTAATATCATGAATATTAATCAAAACCCTGCAGAAATTAGGAAATAAGAATTAAAAGTTATAATCATCAAGCCCAACTGCAGAATTTGGCCCAACAGTAAAGGCCCAAAGTAAGGCCAATCTGCAAGCCCAACAACACAGGGAGCCCAACAACAAAGAACACAGCCGCACCACAACAGCACAGCCAACACTCCCCATCGCACGCACGGCCTGGCGGCCGCCACACACACACACACACACCCGACACCAACACACACGGACGCACACACATCACAACACAGAAGCACACACAGATATATACATACATGTATATATACATGCAAGCCAATCAATTACAACAGAACTGAAGCAAGCAAGCCGGGAGTATTACCGGAATTAGCACCAACGGAGGTAACGTCGGAGATGAAGGGAAGAAACAGAAGAAAGAAAGAAAAAGAAACAGAGAAACTGAAAGAAGAATGAACAGAGAGAGAGAGACGAGGCGCGTGCAGCCAAAGCCGGGGGAGGGGTTTGGTTTTTTTTTTAACAGAGATTGCAACTAAACACCAGCAACAAACACGTGTACTCTTCTAATTATAGAATTGACACGTAGTTCATAGGATAATCACGGAGGTTCTGAGTCTCGATTTGTCCTAAAATTTAAAATTAACGGACTGAAATGCACGCAAAACAATTTCCGAAAATCATGAAAACAACGCTAAAATATTATAAATATCCCGAAATAAATAAAAATATAAATTTCTAAAAATTTTAAACAATTTTTAAGGTATGCTTTATACCCGCTTTTTAACAAATAACGAAACGACGCGCGGGTAAAACGATTCCCGAAAATTTCCAAAATAATTTTAAAATTCTCAGAATAATACAAACTTAATAAATTATAAGTTTCATAATTTTTAAAGATTCCCATAATTAAATATGGATTTTAGCATTTAACACACTCAGGAAATTATTTAAAAATGAATAATTAACAAAATATTGATTTCTCAATTTTATAAAGTCCTAAAAATAATTATTAAAATTATAAAATTAGAAAACCAATTTTAAAGACAACCCAAATATTTATGGAATTAAAATTACCATAAAATCACTTTTACAAGCAAAATAATAACACAAAAACAATCAAATCACAATCCTAAACTCATAACTTCTAATCACATAGACAAAAAATCCTAACACTCTTACTCTCATCCTATCTCATTTTCCTATCTTATCTTAGCCCTAACGTTCTTGTTTTCAAAGGTCAAACCTAAGCTCTGATGCCAACTATAACACCCTCCAAATCCGGGGTATAGATTTGGGGCATTATTAACAACAATTACCGACTAAACCTGCACAAGCGGAATATAAATATAATAATTACCCTGAACTATCACTACTCAGGATCTTTTAAGGTCTGAGTTTGAAAACAAGAATCACGCACTACACTTTATTACAAACCCAACTAAATAAAACCTGTCTCAAGAATTATCTTTGATACAAAACTTTATTCTACCTACAGTTTCACTACACAACTTTTATTCAAACTACACAAGACTTTTATTCAACCCAACATTACTACTTATCCTGCTACACCTGATCTGGCAATTCAAAGCTCTCTTCGGAAATAGGAAGGAACACTCTTGGTATAAGAGGGTCCCGCTGCTTGACTCGCTTCTTGACTATGCGGGTCCTGATGGGTTTCATTCTCTACCTTAACTGTAAAACAATAGGAGTAACAATAAAAAGGGATGAGCCAGAATTACTCAACAAGCCTGCAAAAATATATATATATATATAGTATAGAAAAAGAGAAATGAGAGAAACAATAAGCTGCTGGTTGTAACAACCATCTGTATCTGTATCGAATAGTAATTTGCCAATGATGGCGAGTGTCAAATGAACAAGACTGGAAACAAGAACCAACATATGCACTATAACCCGCTGATCAGTCAGGATACAGTGCAAATCTATACCCAACTGTATAGATCCAACCAACATAAGGAGTACTCAGGCAACTATGGCCTATTAATTAAAGGTTTGAGTAAAACCCAGCCTGTATCGTAACCATCCAGTCCGAAGTTTAGCATCCGGAACAATCGGAATGCTTTTGATGTATCCCAACATCAGGATATATCATAATATATGTAACAAGGGTAAAAATATTGGAATATGAATAGAGGATTCAATAAATTGGGAGAAATCAAGAATCGAAATGAAATAGAAACAAGAATCAATAGATATGTATCAGTGCATATGAACAAGAATTATCAAAGTGTAATTGATATGTAAAATGGGGTATAATTCACTATTCTGAATTTAGAATAGGAGAAAAACTTGCCTTGCGCGTACTTAACCTGATTCAACTCACTGCCTTCTGTCCCTAGCTTACTCTGCCTTGCTAACACTGAACCAATCATGGAAATATAGTTGTTTAGATAACTTACTATATACGTGTATCTTGAATTGATATCACGTAACCTTATCAGTCTACCCATGCATTTCTATCTGACTCGCATGTATACACATATATTGATATAGCACATAGGTTCACATAATCACATAAAGCACATAGCACATAAAGCACATAATCAATTTTTAGACTTATAATTATTTTTATTGGATTCGGTTCATTTTTCTGAGTCTAGGGGTCTTCGTTTCGCTCAAATCGGATTAATGGTTGATTTATTATGAATTAAACAAGATTTAATTAATTAATAATTAATTATAAATAATTTATTATAATTACATAATCCTTAATTATAGTTTTAAATAATTATTTAATAATTATTGTATGTTAAAATAATTAATCCCTAATTATTAGGATTAATTACAATTTTATTATCATTATTCATAACTTATTATTAATTATTCGATTATATCGATTATTTACAAATAAATAATCGATACAACTAACTGTTACTATCGCTCGAATAATAATTTTAACTTATCAAAATATTACTCGTATAGATACGAGTTACTCGTATTATTTAACTAATTAATGTATTATTAATCATATTATTCAGATATTTTTAATCCTTATTTATTAATTGATTACCTAATTATTAATTAATAAATAAATAAATAAATCGTTAAATAAATAATTAAATAATTAAATAAATAACAATTTTCGAATTTCTAAATTAAGAAAATAATTTTGAAATTATTAACAATATTTTTTTTCGGAATTTAAATCTAATTTTTATTAGATTTTTTTTAGAATTGTTAAAATTGATTTCTGATTTATAAATATAAAACAATTAATTAACAATTACAGAAACAACTTTGCACACAGGAAACAGGGACTTTTCGGATCGAACGGCGGGGAAAGGTAGGAACAGATCGTCGGCGACGCGAAGAAGATGACCGGCGCGGAAGAACTCACCGGAGAAGCCCAGAATCCGGCGAACTTTCGTCGTCCGGCGTCGGTCGATTCCCGGCCAATCATACACCAATCGACTCCGTTTTTGTTCCTAAATCCATCTAAATGTTACCAGGAACTCACCCGTCACCATAGCAGCTCACAATCACCCCACAATCAGCAAAAACGTCCAAAAATTCCGATGAACTCGAAATTTTCCGGCAAGAAACCCAAACCCCTCAAAACACAACCAAACAACTTGATTTTTATGCCAAATTAAAGTACTGAGTATCTATAATCAATTCCCATCAACAAAAACAATAGATAACATCTCGAAATCTGAAAAAAAACGAAATCAAAAGCACTAAAACCCAAGAACTCGGCCAATCATTCCAGGGGTTATAAAATCAAAATAAAAATACCTGATTACTCCTAGAACTACAACAAAACTAACTACATAATCCAAACAATCAAATGATTCTTCAAAATCAAAAACCGAAATTCATGCCATGAACATAAAAATCGATTTTGAGATTAAACAAACCTCAATTATTGATATTAGTATCAATAGATTCGTCTCTTCACAAGGATTGTATTGGTTACTCGAGCGTTTTCAGTGGATTAGTAAATCTCCCAAAATCACAGTTTGATCTTCTCCCTTCTTCAAGAACACAAACTTCACCCACACTTTCTAATTTTTATTTTCTGATTTTTAACAATTAATTAATGAATAATTAATAATAAAACAGGTATTTATACTAATGAAAATAATGCCCCTAAATAAAATTAAGGGTCTAATTATACATCTAATAAAAATATTTGGCCCTAATTTTTATAATTTTTGGGTATTAATTATGAATTTTTAAATATCCATTAAATATAAAATAAATGCTAAAAATTCCCAAAAATTGTGAATATTACAAAAATGCAAAGAAAAATAATGTATGATAATTTCATGATCATATAAAATAAAAATGTAATTTTTGTGGGGTTTTTGGTACCCAAAGGGGTCCGGAAAAGTCGTTTTTCGTGAAAAAGGTAAATTTGTAAAACGTTTAGGGGTTCAGAATAGCGATATGGGATAGGGCATTTTTGGCAAAATAGGGCCAATGATTTTGTTTGAAATACGGGCTTTTAAAACATAGTTTTGAGCTGTACAGGTTTTGATATAATATATATATATATAACTGATGATAAAATGCTCAATAAATATCCAAAACACGTTTGGATCAAAACAGCCAACACATAGCACATAGCAGTTAGGGTTTAACGACTTAACACATTTAACCGCATAATAATACACATAATTTATCATTATTATAATATAATACAAGCGTAATTCCTTGGTCGTTACATTCTCCCCCCCTTTAACAAGATTCTATCCTCAGAATCACATTATGCAAATAACTGAGGATACCTTTCTAACATTTCACTCTCAAGCTCCCAGGTTGATTCTTCAACCACTGGGTTTCTCCATAAAACTCTCACTAATGACACAGACTTATTTCTTAATATCCTCTCTTGCCTATCTAGAATTCTTATTGGCTGCTCTACATATGACAAATCTGCCTGAAGTTCTACTGGTTCATATTCTATTACATGCCTTGTATCAGGATTATACTTCTGAAGCATAGATACATGAAATACGTTGTGAATGTGCTGCATATGGGGTGGTAGAGCTAACTCGTACGCAACCTTCCCAATTTTCTTCAAAATCTCAAATGGTCCAACGTATCGTGGCTTCAATTTCCCTTTATTACCAAATCTGGTCAATCCTTTCCATGGTGATATTTTGAGCAATACGCGTTCTCGTTCCTGATAGTCCACATCCTTCCTTGCTTGGTCTGCATATCTGCTTTGCCTGTTTTGTGCTGTCTCGATTCGTTTTCGAATGAGTTTAATCTTTTCTTTTGTCTGCTGAATTAATTCTGGACCCAAAATCTTGCGTTCTCCAACCTCATCCCAATGCACTGGTGATCTGCATTTCCTTCCATATAATGCTTCATACGGTGGCATTCCAATACTGGCGTGATAGCTGTTATTATAAGAAAATTCCACTAGGGGTAAATGTTCATCCCAACTACCTTCAAAATCGATCGCACAAACTCGTAGCATGTCTTCAATCATTTGAATTGTCCTTTCACTTTGACCGTCAGTTTGTGGATGATAGGATGTACTCATATTCAACTTCGTTCCTAGACATTCTTGGAATTGTCTCCAAAATCTTGAATTGAAACGAGGATCTCGATCCGATACAATTGATACTGGTACTCCATGACGCATCACAATTTCTTTAAGATATAAATGCACTAGCTTGTCCAATGAAAATCTCTCATTAATTGGAAGAAAATGTGCTGATTTCGTCAATCGATCAATAATAACCCAAATTGCATCGTGATTGGCTTTCGTCCTTGGAAGTCCCACTACGAAATCCATCGCTAGATGTTCCCATTTCCATTCTGGAATGTCTAATGGTTGCAATAACCCACTCGGACGTTGATGCTCTGCTTTAACTCACTGGCATGTGTAGCATTTACTCACCCATTCTGCTATCTCCTTCTTCATATTCGGCCACCAAAAGTTTTCCTTCAAATCGCGATACATTTTCGTGCTTCCTGGATGAATGGAATATTTCGAATTGTGCGCATCTCGCATAATTTCTTCTTTTAATTCTACCACATTAGGGATCCAGATTCTTGACGTAAAACGTAAAATTCCTTCATTATCTTTCTGAGTTGTAATCTCTTCTCCTGTTAAGTTGTCGTCTTGACTCATCACTTTATCTTGACAATGGCGAATCTTTTCTAGCAACCCTGGTTGAAAAGTCATAGCGTAAATAGTTCCTGCAGATTCATGAGGAATACGAATCTCAATTTCCAATTTGTCGAATTCTTTAACCAATTCTTCACATGAAGTTAACCGATTCAATCTTTCTTTTCTGCTTAGTGCATCTGCTACAACATTTGCTTTTCCTGGATGATAACTGATTGTAACATCATAATCTTTAATTAATTCCAGCCATTGACGTTGTCGCATGTTCAGTTCCTTTTGCGTGAAGATATACTTCAGACTTTTATGATCCGTGTAGATTTCACATTTTTCACCGTACAGATAATGTCTCCAAAGCTTCAATGCAAATACAATTGCTGCCAATTCCAGATCATGCGTAGGATATTTCTGCTCATGAGGTTTAAGTTGTCTCGACGCATATGCAATGACGTTACCATATTGCATCAACACACATCCTAAACCACGATATGAAGCGTCACTGTAAATAACAAAATTTCCTTGCTCGTCTGGCAGTACCAATACTGGTGCAGTCACCAACCGATTCTTCAACTCTTGAAAACTTTCTTCATATTTACTATTCCATTCAAACTTTTCACTTTGTCGAGTTAACTTGGTCAACGGTGTTGCTATCTTCGCAAAATCTTTGACAAATCTTCGATAATATCCTGCCAAACCTAAGAAACTTCGAACCTCTGTCGGCGTCTTTGGTCTTTCCCAATTCAACACAGCTTCAATCTTTGTTGGATCAACTTGAATGCCTTCTCTGCTGATGATATGCCCTAGAAACTGCACTTCTTTCAACCAAAATTCACATTTTGAAAATTTTGCATAAAGCTGCTCCTTTCGTAATATCTCCAATGTCGTTCTTAAATGCGCTGCATGCTCTTCTTCCGTCTTTGAGTAGATCAAGATGTCATCAATAATTACAATGATAAACTTATCCAAATACTTCTTGAATATTCGATTCATCAAATCCATAAACGCTGCAGGTGCATTCGTTAATCCAAAAGCCATCACAAGAAATTCATAGTGTCCGTACCTCATTCTAAATGCTGTCTTTGGAATATCTTCGGCCTTGATCTTTAACTGATGATAGCCTGATTGTAAGTCGATTTTCGAAAACCATGCTGCTCCTTTTAATTGATCAAATAAATCATCGATGCGAGGTAAAGGATATTTATTGTTGATAGTTAACTTGTTCAGCTCACGATAATCAATACACAGTCGCATACTGCCATCCTTCTTTTTCACGAACAATACTGGTGCGCCCCATGGGGATACACTTGGCCTTATAATTCCTTTGTCAAGAAGTTCTTGCAACTGCTTTGCTAGTTCCCTCATTTCAACGGGTGCCATTCGATATGGAGCTTTCGAAATTGGTTCGGTCCCTGGCGTCAAGTCAATAGTGAACTCGATTTCTCGATCTGGTGGAAGTCCTGATAATTCGTCTGGAAAAACAACAAGAAATTCACAAACTACAGGAATATCTTCAATCTTCGGATTTCCCTTATCAACATCCCGTATATAGGCTAAATAAGCTTGACATCCTTGGCGTAGCAATCTTCTCGTCTGCATTATTGATAGGAATTTCTGCTTTTGCTTCTCACCTTTAAATATTACCGTTTCATTTTCTTCAGTTTGCAATTTCACTCTCTTATTCGCACAGTCAATTTGAGCATTATTACTAGATAGCCAATCCATTCCTAGAATAACATCAAACTCCCCTAACCTAAAAGGTATCAAATCAACTGAAAAATGATATCTTCCTATCTCAATATCACAACTCGGGCATACTCGATCTACTGCAACCTGATCATTATTCGCTAATTTTATGACTAACACTTCATCTAACCACTGTACCTCACAATTTATTTTTGAGATAAAAGTTTCAGAAATAAAAGATCTAGTAGCTCCTGAATCAATCAATACCAAAGCATTTACGAAATTTACAGGGAGTGTACCTGCAACCACATTCGGACTCTGTACCGCTTCCTTCATTGACATGTTGAAAGTCTTTGCTTTGGGCTGATGTTGCTGTGGTAGTGGAGGTGGAGGTAATGCTAAAACTCTTGGAATACTAGCGGCCATTGCAATTCCTCTGCAGTCTCTGGCGATATGTCCTTTTCTCCCACATTGAAAACAAGTAACTTCTGCTTTTCCCCTCGGACATTCTCCAGAATAGTGTCCCCTTTGCTTGCACTTGAAATACGTGACATTTGGCTTGTTGCAAATTCCCGTATGCTTTCTACCACACGTTCTGCAATCAGGTACAGGCGGTCGAATAAGCCTTTGCTGAGTTGGGGCAGGTAGTCGATTACCCATCCTCTGGTTGTTTTGTTCTGGCCTCCTAAAGTTTACTTTTCCTCGAGCTTGAAATCCCGGCCTTTTGTTGAAACGATTCTGAAAATTCCCTGGTCCTTTCTCTTTCTGAGCTGCTTCGCTTTCTCCTTCAATAATCATAGCCTTCTGAACAACAGCCGTATAAGTTGTCAATTCAAACACAGCTATCCTGCTACGAATCCATGGTTTTAGTCCTTGCTGAAATCTCTTGGCCCGCTTCTCGTCCGTATCCACCTGCTCTGGAACAAACCTTGCCAATTCAGTAAACTTGGTCTCATAATCCGCAACCGATAAGTTGTCTTATTTCAGCTCCAGGAACTTGATCTCCATCTGGTTTTTCATAAAACGAGGAAAATATTTCTCCAAGAAAAGATCAGTGAATCTATCCCAGGTCACCACACCTTCTTCTTCCAAAGCTTTCTTCGATTCCCACCAGTAATTAGCTTCGCCTTTCAGGTAATAGCTAGCAAAATCCGTCTCCTGCTCTTCCTCAACCTTTACCAACGAAAAAGCCTTTTCCATCTCTTTCAGCCAAGCTCTCGCTTTTGTATGATCCGTGGAACCCATAAATTCCGGTGGCTTCACCGACTGAAATTGCTTGAAAGTGGTCGTAGGCGCTGCTGGTGGTACTTGATGTCCTGGATGAGCGGCTTGCTGTAACATCTGTTGCTGGAACTGCTGCTGTTGCTGCTGCATTTATTGTTGCATCATCAACATTTGCTGTTGCATGAGATTAAACATCTGATCCATCTGTTTATTATTATTTTGGCCCTCGGTGTTCCCATTCGATGAATCGGGTTGTGCTTTTCTTTTAGGTGCCATCTTTCTGGTAAATAAACAATGGTCTTCTTTAATAACAGTATATTAAACATATATTAAAACAGTCGATTTGAGAAAATAAAACAGCTTATTAAATAACTGAATAGATAAAACAGTATGATGTGTTTTTTTTAAACATAAGGGTACAACATGATCGTAAATAAAACTACATTTGTAAATATGCAATGGTACTGAAATAAATATAAATGCTTAAATAACTGGAAATAAAATAAAGAAACGTGCAAAAGATCATCTCGTATATATATATAGGTAGAAGACCAGCTACAGGTGTCAGTGCTTGATACAAAAACCTATGATATAACAGTCATACTGCTACTACTACTATCGGTTAAAGTCAGTAACTACACTCATACAAACTAGTCATACAATACTATGCTGCCTCTATCTACAAAATATACATAATACAACACTCATTGATCTGCTGGTCTCAAAATCCTGGTGGTACGTGGCTCAACTCCTCCTGCAATGCCTCTAGCACTGCCTCGGTCCTCTCTGTAGATGATGATAAAGAAGCCATCTAATATACATAAAAATAATAACACAAAAATAATCAAATCACAATCCTAAACTCATAACTTCTAATCACATAGACAAACAATCCTAACACTCTTACTCTCATCCTATCTCATTTTCCTATCTTATCTTAGCCCTAACGTTCTTGTTTTCAAAGGTCAAACCTAAGCTCTGATACCAACTATAACACCCTCCAAATCCGGGGTATAGATTTGGGGCATTATTAACAACAATTACCGACTAAACCTGCACAAGCGGAATATAAATATAATAATTACCCTGAACTATCACTACTCAGGATCTTTTAAGGTCTGAGTTTGAAAACAAGAATCACGCACTACATTTTATTACAAACCCAACTAAATAAAACCTGTCTCAAGAATTATCTTTGATACAAAACTTTATTCTACCTACAGTTTCACTACACAACTTTTATTCAAACTACACAAGACTTTTATTCAACCCAACATTACTACTTATCCTGCTACACCTGATCTGGCAATTCAAAGCTCTCTTCGGAAATAGGAAGGAACACTCTTGGTATAAGAGGGTCCCGCTGCTTGACTCGCTTCTTGACTATGAGGGTCCTGATGGGTTTCATTCTCTACCTTAACTGTAAAACAATAGGAGTAACAATAAAAAGGGATGAGCCAAAATTGCTCAACAAGCCTGCAAAAATATATATATAGTATAGAAAAAGAGAAATGAGAGAAAAAATAAGCTGCTGGTTGTAACAACCATCTGTATCTGTATCGAATAGTAATTTGCCAATGATGGCGAGTGCCAAATGAACAAGACTGGAAACAAGAACCAACATATGCACTATAACCCGCTGATCAGTCAGGATACAGTGCGAATCTATACCCAACTGTATAGATCCAACCAACATAAGGAGTACTCAGGCAACTATGGCCTATTAATTAAAGGTTTGAGTAAAACCCAGCCTGTATCGTAACCATCCAGTCCGAAGTTTAGCATCCGAAACAATCGGAATGCTTTTGATGTATCCCAACATCAGGATATATCATAATATATGTAACAAGGGTAAAAATATTGGAATATGAATAGAAGATTCAATAAATTGGGAGAAATCAAGAATCGAAATGAAATAGAAACAAGAATCAATAGATATGTATCAGTGCATATGAACAAGAATTATCAAAGTGTAATTGATATGTAAAATGGGGTATAATTCACTATTCTGAATTTAGAATAGGGGAAAAACTTGCCTTGCGCGTACTTAACCTAATTCAACACACCACCTTCTGTCCCTAGCTTACTCTGCCTTGCTAACACTGAACCAATCATGGAAAGATAGTTGTTTAGATAACTTACTATATACGTGTATCTTGAATTGATATCACGTAACCTTATCAGTCTACCCATGCATTTCTATCTGACTCGCATGTATACACATATATTGATATAGCACATAGGTTCACATAATCACATAAAGCACATAGCACATAAAGCACATAATCAATTTTTAGACTTATAATTATTTTTATTGGATTCGTTTCATTTTTCTGAGTCTAGGGGTCTTCGTTTCGCTCAAATCGGATTAACGGTTGAATTATTATGAATTAAACAAGATTTAATTAATTAATAATTAATTATAAATAATTTATTATAATTACATAATCCTTAATTATAGTTTTAAATAATTATTTAATAATTATTGTATGTTAAAATAATTAATCCCTAATTACTAGGATTAATTATAATTTTATTATCATTATTCATAACTTATTATTAATTATTCGATTATATCGATTATTTACAAATAAATAATCGATACAACTAACTGTTACTATCGCTCGAATAATAATTTTAACTTATCAAAATATTACTCGTATAGATACGAGTTACTCGTATTATTCAACTAATTAACGAATTATTAATCATATTATTCAGATATTTTTAATCCTTATTTATTAATTGATTACCTAATTATTAATTAATAAATAAATTATTAAATAAACAATTAAATAATTAAATAAATAACAATTTTCGAATTTCTAAATTAAGAAAATAATTTTGAAATTATTAACAATATTTTTTTTCAGAATTTAAATTTAATTTTTATTAGATTTTTTTTTAGAATTGTTAAAATTGATTTCTGATTTATAAATATAAAATAATTAATTAACAATTACAGAAACAACTTTGCACACAGGAAACAGGGACTTTTCGGATCGAACGGCGGGGAAAGGTAGGAACAGATCGTCGGCGACGCGAAGAAGATGACCGGCGCGGAAGAACTCACCGGAGAAGCCCAGAATCCGGCGAACTTCCGTCGTCCGGTGTCGGTCGATTTCCGGCCAATCATACACCAATCGACTCCGTTTTTGTTCCTAAATCCATCTAAATGTTACCAGGAACTCACCCGTCACCATAGCAGCTCACAATCACCCCACAATCAGCAAAAACGTCCAAAAATTCCGATGAACTCGAAATTTTCCGGCAAGAAACCCAAACCCCTCAAAACACAACCAAACAACTTGATTTTTATGCCAAATTAAAGTACTGAGTATCTATAATCAATTCCCATCAACAAAAACAATAGATAACATCTCGAAATCTGAAAAAAATGAAATCAAAAGCACTAAAACCCAAGAACTCGGCCCATCATTCCAGGGGTTATAAAATCAAAATAAAAATACCTGATTACTCCTAGAACTACAACAAAACTAACTACATAATCCAAACAATCAAATGATTCTTCAAAATCAAAAACCGAAATTCATGCCAAGAACATAAAAATCGATTTTGAGATTAAACAAACCTCAGTTGTTGATATTAGTATCAATAGATTCGTCTCTTCACAAGGATTGTATTGGTTACTCGAGCGTTTTCAGTAGATTAGTAAATCTCCCAAAATCACAGTTTGATCTTCTCCCTTCTTCAAGAACACAAACTTCACCCACACTTTCTAATTTTTATTTTCTGATTTTTAACAATTAATTAATGAATAATTAATAATAAAACAGGTATTTATACTAATGAAAATAATACCCCTAAATAAAATTAAGGGTCTAATTATACATCTAATAAAAATATTTGGCCCTAATTTTTATAATTTTTGGGTATTAATTATGAATTTTTAAATATCCATTAAATATAAAATAAATGCTAAAAATTCCCAAAAATTGTGAATATTACAAAAATGCAAAGAAAAATAATGTATGATAATTTCATGATCATATAAAATAAAAATGTGATTTTTGTGGGGTTTTTGGTACCCGAAGGGGTCCGAAAAAGTCATTTTTCGTGAAAAAGGTAAATTTATAAAACGTTTAAGGGTTCAGAATAGCGATATGGGATAGGGCATTTTTGGCAAAATAGGGCCAATGATTTTGTTTGAAATACGGGCTTTTAAAACATAGTTTTGAGCTGTACAGGTTTTGATATAATATATATATATAACTGATGATAAAATGCTCAATAAATATCCAAAACACGTTTGGATCAAAACAACCAACACATAGCACATAGCAGTTAGGGTTTAACGACTTAACACATTTAACCGCATAATAATACACATAATTTATCATTATTATAATATAATACAAGCGTAATTCCTTGGTCGTTACAAAGGTTATCTCTGTTCAAGTGGTATTGGATGCTCATGACAAGCACAATGTTAAGGAAAATCTGATTGTATTTCTTGAAAATGAAAGGACATATCAGATGTCAGAATCAGATGTGTTAAACAAATCACTGAAAGAACTTAAATTCTTTCATTACCTTTTAGAGGTAAAGTCTGATATTACCAGGAGATGGTCAAACTTCATATTGAAGACCATCAGAGATAAAGCAAGAATTTCTGTTTCAAGAGTTACAGAATTCATTCCTAGTATTGTTGAAGATGATGGAAGTGAAACTCCAATGAAGAAGGATTCTGCTAAGCTTGAAGTATTACTAAATGAGAAATGTATGTGCTACAATGAAGATTTTTCTCATCCTAGGGTAATAAGACTGAATGATGGTTTAGAAAGAAACCATATCTCTGCTTTATGGACTACAATATATCAGATTGGGAGTTAGAATGAAGAGATGAAGCAAGTCAAGACTACAATGCTTGAGGATTAAAGAAGAAAAGCTAATATCAAGCTTTGTCAAGAATCATTATGGAATCAGATTGAGTCAGTGAGACTGGTAAAAGCTACAAGGACTATAAGTTGTAGTTAGTTATCTAGTTAAACTCTTATTGCATTTGTACTTAAATGTTTTTGACATCATCAAATCTATTAACTTGTATATTTTGCTTAATTTACAAGTTGGGGGAGATTGTTAGATATATTTGAGATGTCATGTCTAATATGATTCATGTTTAGTTTTCAGATCTTAACAAACAGGACATATCAGGACTTACTGGAAGTCAGAACTTAATATCAGAACTTAAGGTCATATCAGAACTTAAGTGCGGGAAGACTTTCATATAAGGAAGGAAGTTGATTTACAGTAGAAGATCGAGACTAAAACAAAAGAAGATATGCATGGAAAAAGTTAGAAGACTGGAAGACTTGTAGAAGATATCTGATTGATATATTTTAGGAGACAGAATGATATTCCATATCAATTAGAAGTTATCTTGTAGTTGTGTACTATATAAACACAGACTTAGGGTTTACACTATGTGTGTTATCATTATCGAGAAGATTATACATTGTAACCTAGCAACTCTTAGTAATATTTGTTCATCACTGAGAGAGAACAACAGTTCTTATTGTTACAGAGTTTATTCAATATACTTGATCTTTGTTACATACTTGTTTTAAATCAATTTGATTGTATAAACATTGTATTCAACCCCCTTACAGTGTTGTGTGACCTAACATCTTCTAATTCATATTTTTTATTAGCTTGTTGCAGCTGAAGTTGTTGTCTTGGTGCATATTGCGGTTGCTGAAAACCAGGGGGGTTGTACTGCTTAGCTGGGTACTGCTGATAAGGCTGTTGACCCGCATTTTGAGCGTTGCTCCAGCTGAAATTAGGATGACTGCGGTTATTAGGATGATAGGTAGCTGGCACTGGTTGTTGCGATCGCTGAAAGTTGCTCACGAACTGAGCTGATTTACTAGAAATAGCACACTGATCAGTCTCATGGGCACCATCACAAAGCTCACAGACACTAGAGATTTGATTAACTTCATAATTAGCCAAAATGTCCCCCTTCATCGTCAAAGCCTTAAGTTGGGCAGCGATAGCAGTTGCTGCATCCAACTCCAGAATTCCTGCTACTTTCCCTGAGTCAGTCTCTGGGAAGGATTCTGGTATTCATTAGCAGCCATCAGTTTAATCAGTTCATAAGCTTCATTGTAGCTTTTAGCCCACAAGGCTCCTCCTAATGCTGCATCGAGTATGGGTCTAGAATTAGCACCCAATCTATTGTAGGAATAGTTTATAATCATCCAGTCTGGCATTCCATAGTGTGGGCACTTCCTTAGCATCTCCTTATATCGATCCCAAGCCTCACACAGAGATTCTCCAGTTTGCTCAGCAAACTGAGTAAGAGCATTCCTGATTGCAGCAGTCTTCGCCATAGGGAAGAATTTAGTGAGAAACTTTTGAGCAAGATCTTCCCAAGTAGTGATATACCCTGGTGGTAGAGAATGTAACCAGCACTTAGGTTTATCCCTCAAGGAGAATGGGAAGAATCGCAGTTTAATAACATCTTCAGTCATACCATTGAACTTAAAAGTGTCACAGATCTTGATAAAATCCCTGATGTGCATGTTGGAGTCTTCTGTAGGAGAACCCCCAAACTGAACTGAGTTTTTGTATCATCTGAATCGTGCTTGACTTGATCTTAAAGTGTTAGCCGAGATGGCTGGCCTGATGATGCTTGACTGAATATCATTGATCTTAGGCTGAGAATAGTCCATCAAAGCCTTAGGAATTTCTACTTGATCTCCCATTACTATTAAAGTTGGTTCCTTGAATTTCTCTTCTTCTTCTACCTTCTCTTTGTCCTCAAAAACTTCCTTTCGAATCACTACAACTTCTTCCTCGGCTTGATCCAAAGTTCTCTTATGAGCTCGCAAACGCGTATGCATAAACGCTTGCTAGAGTACATAAAATAAGACAAGGAAACAGATAAGTAACAATGTCCAAGTCAATGAACTTTAACGACCACTGATGACAAACACATAAACTAAAAATTAACACTGAGTCCCCGACAGCGGCGCCAAAAACTTGTTAGTCGCTAAACACGCGCTAAAACTTACGCAAGTATACGCGTTCGCAAGTAGTATAAGATATAAACCAGATTCGTTCCCAAAGAGACTGGTTTAGGTTAAGTTTGTAATTTATGCACTTATGCAACAATGATATGGCTATTATTCAATGCTAAGACGAATAACAATTTGAGTTTTGATTTTACTACAATTAACTATTGAGAATTATACTAGAGAACATTAACTAAAGAGAGTAAAGAGAGTTGAATAATATATAACACAAACATGGGATTCTAACTTCATTAAGTACTTCATTCAATAGCCTTTTCATTGTTAACCTTAGTATGGAATGGTGATGACACTAATCAGATAACATGAAACTGATAAACGCCAAGTTTCGTTGCACGAATACCATACTACCAGACATCCACAAAAGAGATAGAAGCTGAATGGACACCAATTATATTGAGACCAAATATGTCTATAGAATTTGACAACATAATGGTTTAATACACAAGTTATCTATCATGATTATATAGGGCAATTAAGATGGTTAAAATTACCTACAAATCATGCATAACAATAACACATGAACCTATGCTAGCATGGCAAGTTCTAAACCCTTAAATTCAATTTCGCTTCATTAAGAATTAACACACTATCTTTCAAGTTCGCGATGCTCATAAGACGAATTAGCACAACCAATAATAGGTCACCATACAATCACCACACACTAAGTCATCGAAACAAATCAACTAAAGAAATCCATAAATAAATCTGTTAGAACCCCACGATAACGATTAGCCCATAATCAGACTCATCATCAACGTGGGTTCCGATGAAAGCATGGTATAATAAACGTAGTCTTTATAAATGAATAATAAACAAAGTACAAAACAAGAGTATAGGTTCAAGAATAGGAAAACTAGCATCCAACGTTACAACTTAAACAAAGAATTACAAGTTAAAACTAGATCTTCTTCGCCTTGGTTGAATTATGCTAAAATGGTTTTCTTACACCTTCTCTTTGTGCTCTGGTCCATCTCTTTATAAAGTTGAGCTTATTTATATATATATAGCAGCCCCATGCAGAGTAGAAGTCTTCTGGATCAAAAGCCCAATGGAATCAGGATTTCTTTTCTCAACCCGGCGTGACCGCTCGCTTGACCCGCGCGGGCGCGCTGAGCTTCTGGATTTTAGGCACGGGTGCGCGCTATCACAGCGTAGGCGCGCTGACTCCCTGTAAAAAAATCAGACTTCTTCTTTTCCTTGCTGATTTGAGCCGGTTTTTTAAGAGCTTTTATTTTAACACCTCCCTAACACCAAATTAGCACCAAAATAATGATAATTCACCTGATTACTTGGATAATGCCTGAAAATGCAAAAACACTAGAAAATACATTAAAACACCAACAACTTGAGTACAAATACATCAATTCAAAACTTTAAGGAGCATAATAAAGTGTCATAAATGACACTCAACAATTGGGCACTATGGTGACTCAGAATAAATTTGGTTGGCTCATTTATGTTTGGGAAACAGTGAGCTGGGAGTTTAGATTGGAGTCTGAAAATGAGTAAGGGGCAGTGTCAAAAAACGTGGATACATGTGTGCCACATGAGGGCCTGATTTATATATGTGATATATATATATATATATTGTTAGGTCCGTTATCAATTGTAGAGGGGTGAATACAGTTTATGCAAATAATTTGATAAAGTTTTAACAGAATGAACAGTTTTTATATTAGCAGATAAAAACTGATTACAAAAGTACTCTCTCAAAGGATGAACAATTATCCTTGAGAGCTGCTAGGTTATGCGAATAATATATCAATGTATGCAACATATATAGTGTAAACCTAATATGTGCTTATATAGTTCACAATTACATAATCAATAAGGAATCATATTCTATTAAAATAAGGAAACCTAATACATATCTATGTATGATTGCTTTTGAGATAAAGTCTTTCACCGCCTTGAATTTCTGCTTTCATTTCCCTTCGTGAATATCTACTGATGTGAGTAAATCCTGATGACATCAACTGCTGATCATCAAGTACTGATGGACAAGTACTGATGACGTCACCTTCAGTAAATCCTGATATTAAATCCTGATAGTTTATCTCCCGATATCATCAAATATATCTAACAATCTCCCCCAACTTGTGCATTATGTAATTATGTACAAGTTCCAATTGATGATGTCAAAAATATCTAAATGCAGAAATCAAGTAAGCATATTCATTCTTAATTCAGTGAATATCAGACTTTATTCTTCATTCTGAACTCTAAAACAGTCTTGAGCTTCTTCAAGAAACTTCCTCAGCGGATTTTCTTTCATTAAATCCAAATACCATTGCATCCTCTATTTGTGTTCTTTCAATTTATATGTTGATTCATCATTCTGATAGATGGCAACCCTGAGGTCATGTAACTTTGAATTTCCAAGAGATAGATCATCCAGTTCCTGAAACCCAATCTTCTTTTCATCCTGATTAAAAGTTAAGACTTGTCTTCCTAGACTCATTTCTATCTTAGCTCCTCCAATAGGCATATCAATAGCATATTCAGTTTGATCAATGTACTTTGGAATGTAAGTATATTTGTAAGACTTTCCTCTCTGCTTTAATTGTTTCAGGTTCTTTATTAATGTAGACCATCTGGCAGTTACAGGATTGGTTACCTTGAGAATTGTAGCAACAAGTTCTAATTCCTGCCATGGTTTGTCTCTCAACTGTTCTTGAGTCAACCTTAATCTTCTCCCAGACTCTAGAAAATAAATCATTTTCTCTCCAAAAAGATAAATTTGTACTGATATGATCTTCTGTAAGTCTTCAAGAATCACATTATCTCCAATTTCTGTCAGATTAGCATGCTTCCTTAAAATCAAAACATCGCCTATAGATGCATCAGCATTTAACCTTCCCAGACCACTTATGATTCCAGATTTTTTAACATGAGAACTCCCACTATAAATCTTCTTTAATGTTTCAGAGGAATCTCTTCTAGGTGCAGGTTTCTTACTTCCCTATAGTAACTTTCTCTTTTCTTCAAAAGTAAGTTCTGGATTAACAGAGATTATATTTTCAGAATCAGGATTTGATAACTCAGTTTGAATTGGGTTTGAAGAATCATCAACATGAGTAGTATCAGAGGTTATGATTGGTTGAATAACAACAATTTCTTCTTCATTAACTTGAGTAATGTCAGAGGTTAACTTCAGTTTTTCAGCCCAGTTAGCTCCATGAATTTTCTTTCTTTGATGAGCTTGACTGACTTCTTCTTCAACTCCTTCTTCAGTATCAAATGCTTGAGCTACTGTATAGACTGGATCTATCAATGTTTGAGATTTGTTTTCCTTAGATACTGATTTCTTCTTAGCAACAGCTTTGGCTTTAGGCTTTGAAGGCTTAGACTTCTCTTTTATCTCCTCTTTCCCCTTATGACTCTTGTCATCAGTTAAGATAGCTTGAGACCTAAAAGGTCTTTCAGTATCTACCGACTCACTCCTTTATGACCACCCCTTTGGTTGATCTATTAAAAGGATCATCTTCATATGGATCTTGAGAGATAACAGTAGCATTAGTATTTGCTGTCTTAATGGAATTCTTGAATACTTCCTCCATTTGCCTTAGTTGTTATAGATCAACTCCAGTATTTTTATTCTCAAAGATTCTTCTATTCAACTCAGAGTCAAATGCTTGAATCTTTGGGTCATTGTAGAACATAGCTGTCTTTCTGCCTTTTACTTTCAGAGTTTGAAGATACCGACTTGCTTTTGTACCAGCTTCTATCTCCAGAATAATTTGGTTATCATCAGCAGTTGTGACTTTCAGAGTTTGTTGAGTTGTTGTAGTCACAGTCAGTTCTTTTGATTTAACTCTTCTTTCACTTCTCCTACTTTCTCTACCTTGTCTAGATTGAGACCTAGTGACAGTTTTTGATGAGCCACTAACCCCAACTAGGTCTTCACCTCTTCTCCTTACACTATCCTTTTGTCCCTTCTTATTACCTCCATCAGGATTTTCATCATCAACATTTGTTAATGTCAGCTGCTTGCATTTAGACTTAACAATCTTCTCCCCCTTTTTGGCATCATCATTAAGCAATAGAGAAAGAATCAACTCAACTGAATTTTGTACCACTGTAAGTTGTTCAGACATTTGAACTT